>NC_140202.1:6318292-6328292 GCF_965226575.1 Pagrus pagrus
TTGTGGAAGTATTTCACTGCTGGAAAGATGGCCAACAGAACTGTCTATACAGCAGAAAGATGCAAATACTTTTGAAATTGGTGCAACATGACCAGAAAACTGAGAAAAAGGGCTGTTCCCTTTTCTTCAAAAGGTTCTTATGAACACTTGAACTCTTGAATAGACAGTGTGGTAACAGAATGTTGGTTTAAAGTTCATCAGCACCGCCTAGGTTAGACAGATTGATCAGAGTTTAGAGAGACATCCCTCACTCACCCCAACAGAGGCAGAGGAGCGTCTCTCACTATACTCTGTGTCCATGGAAGCACGCATACAAAATGTGGAACAGCAATTTGTAGTTGATACAACAACCCTAAATTTCTTCAAGTGATGCAAATAGTTCCACTTTAAGTTATTAAGTTATCAGTAAATATCATCATTCTATGTGCATTACATTGTGCAATCAACATTTACTTCATAATGAGAGGTTAGATAGGTCTACTGCAAGTTGCAGTAACTTTTAACAGCTGCTTAACTCAACAAATACTCACTATTTTTGGATGAATGGGGTTTATGGTAAGACAAAACAGAAAATTGATAATTGCAAACCACTCAAGATGATTACTAAGACAGGAGAGGAGAGAAAATCACATGTATTTTTATGTTGTTTTCTCAAATCCTTAGAAATACTAGAGAGTTTAATCTCCTCTAGACTCTAACAATGACTCAGTTAAAGCAATCTGACATTGTGACCTGCTGACACCAGTGACAAGCTGTCATGAGTGGACACTGCTTCTCTGAAAAGACTCAGTGGACACACAGGGAGGTGTCCAGGTGTCCAGTTGGACTGTTAACCTTGAGACTATAATCTTTTTATCCTCTCATTAAGGTGGTTCAGACAGATCGCCCACAGTATGAATCCTGACTCATCTAGCTTTCTCTTTTGGTTCATTTCATCCCTCTGGTTAGTGTAGTACTGTACCCTCCTCCTCCTGTGTCCCTCCATCTTGATCTCTCAATCAAGGCGGCTTACAAACACTGTGCCGTTCCCTCCGTCCAATCAAAGTGGATTAGAGATCTGAACTGCTTTGCATACAGGAAGTGCAGCAGCAGCAGAGCTGGTCTCGATGTTCTGGGCCCAATGTCAGCATGAGACAAGGGTACCGTGTGTGTGTGTGTGTGTGTGTGTGTGTGTGTGTGTGTGTGTGTGTGTGTGTGTGTGTGTCTTCCCCTGACAATTTGTTGCATTTTCTGACAATTTTTTTTATTTTTTTTAAAAAAAATTTTGCCTTACTAATCAAGCATCACTGACATATGTTTGATCTGGCGGTGCCCTTTACTCCCACCCAGCCTCACACAGACAGACGCTCGGCACACAGTTCCTTATCTTACATGGCAGATGACTTGTTTAACTGTACAGACTGTACATACATCACGCCACAGTAGCAACTGGAACACCGTTTTTCTTCTTTTGCTTTTGGAGAGTTAAGAAGTGTTTGTGTCTCCTCCTCATGAGATCATTTCAAAAATTGCTTTAATTCTGTGAGCAGTCTGTTCATTTTAAATGAAGTGGTTTGAGCACTTGTGACTGTGACTAAAATCACTACAGGCTATGAAAAGATATCAGCCCGCACTTTTCCAAAGTTTAAAAATATACTCTCAGAGAACAGATCTATGTTTTATTGTGGGCAAAAAAACGTTTGTTGTTTTTTTCCCCCCCACAATAAAACATAGAATCCCTACAGGACCACACAGCATCTGCTAACATTAAATCGCCGTCACTGTACAGAAATGAAAATCTCACACATTTTCTCTGATAGCAGAGTCAGTATAGGCTTTATCTGATGTATCTGAATCAGTAATTCACTACAGCTCCCAAAGCTCCAGTCGGCCAGAATAAAACCTCCTTCTGGGGAATCTGAGTAATCTCTGAGCTCAGCCTGCCACAGACACTGTTGGCTAAAGACCAAGAGGCAAACCCCAAACTCTTGATGCTGTACAGACTGTTACTATCAGCATACATGCCACAAGCTGGGTTCCCATCCAAGGTTGATTTCTTATTTATGTATTTATTTTGTGAATTATGATGTGTCAAAAGCAAAAAAGTTGAATGGAAAATGGAGTATTTGGTTTTAAAAAATTTTTTACGCTCATTTAAAGTAGAGAAGGTTTTAAATTAAATTCAATTTAAATTGATTAAAATTAAGACTGATGTGAGAACGAAAAGCAGCACGTAGCTCTTTAGCAAATTATTAAAATTTCAGCCATAGAACATGTCCGAGCACAGTGTGGATGATACCATAACAGACAGACAGACAGACAGACAGACAGTTATGATGCAGTAGGCCTTCTACCACTTAATGTTTTTAACAAAGGTCAAACAGGTTCTTCTGTCAGTAAGTCAACAAACCTCAGTCTCACTCATGCTTCACGCTTCTTTTTTTCAGTCACCATGTTTTTGCTCTGGATGAGATGACCCCGTTCTTCATTCTTCATCTCACCTACAAAGCTCTAATTGGCTCAGTTGTTTTTGCAACCAGCAAAACAGCCATCACTAACCACAACACCGGACCTTCTTGAATCACAAAAAAAAAAAAAAAAAAAAAATGGGTCGTCAGTTGGAAGGTCTGCAACAAGACTAGAAAATGCCACCATGGGTTCAATCCCTGCCGCTGCTGGCAGAGGATTCTGGCAGCTGATGGACACTCACTTAACTCACTCAAGTTTTTAGTGAAACTAAATGACAGTGAGGTCGAAATGTCAATGGGACAAACCCACATAACTGAGTTAACAGGTAGCCTGGAAAGAATCAACATGAGCTGGGTTTATTTTTATGTTCCTTCCCTCTGTCCTTTACTCCTTCTCTTCTAGAGTCCACCCTGCCTCTTCTCATCCCAGCATGTGCTGACCTTCAGTATTACTCCATCTTCCCTGCATGTTATCCAGCCAGCAGAGGATCATTGTGCAAGGTGTGTGTACACAAGACCCGACTGTCATGGCATGACAAAAAGGGGAGGGAGGTAGGACGGGAGGGGAAGGGGGACTGACAATCTTGTGTTATGAATTTTAAAGCGAGGCTGAGCTGATCATAGCCAAATTAGAATGCATTTAGCTCATTAGGGAAGTGGAGTCGCAGGAAGAGGAAGACGAGGAGGAAGAGGAAGAGGAGGAACTCCATCTCTCAGAAGACATGACGAGAAGAAAGTAGTCCTCAATGCTGTGTGTGTGTGTGTGTGTGTGTGTGTGTGTGTTTGTGCGTGCGTGCGTGCGTGTGTGTGTGTGTGTGTGTGTGTGTGTGTGTGTGTGCCCTGTTAACAAATTAGAAGGATTACCAGAAGAGAGTGCCAGAGCATACCAGCTAATCCCCCACACTGGCCTGCACCACTGCACCTGGGGAGTGTGTGTGTTTGTGTGTATGTGAGGGGTGTGGTGACAGGAAGCGGCGAGGGGCATTGTCGTCCGACAAACACACCCCCTGTCAGTGGCCCCGCTAATCCTGGACACACACACACACACACACACATGCAGGGCGCACATGGTACCTGTTCGCTCGTACTTACTATGTCTGGATGATGAGACGGTGAAGCTCAGGCGTGAGGAGACAATATGAGTTAAATGGGCCTTTGACTGAAGCTTCACCCATCCAGTTCAGACCTCACAGTTTATGTTACGTGCCAATATAGGAAGTAGTGTGTTTTATGCAGCAGATGGAGGTTGGTGATTATTCAGCTCCATAAAGAAATGATTTGCTTAATTTGGTGTGGAAGAAGTTGACATGCCGACCTGAACCCCATCCAACAGGGATGAACTCTACTCGGAGCCAGACCTCATTACAAGAGGCCCGTTCAAGCTGGACGATCATGTGCCCTGCCAGATTTTTTATTATTTGTATTTTAATTTTATTACCATGCCTTTTTTATAATATGTCGTATGATCATTTTATATTTTATAGATCAAACATATCCCTCTAATTGTGTCATACATCATACCTCATAAAGTCATACCCCCCCTTGCCCTATGGTATAGTGGTTTCTTCCAAAAAATTGCAGATGTGAGTTACTTCATTAGCAGAATGTAACAGATCAGTCTGTTATTGGTCGTGCTGAGGCAGATCTTCAGTGTTCAGTATCGAGTACGACTCCTCTGTGGAGACTCAGAGTGTTTCTGTCTCCTGAGGTTCAGTCGTTGACATCTTGTCCGCAGACGAGCTCTGCCATGAGCGTGATTTGAGCGGGACAGCGCTCCAACACATTTTTGGATCCCTCCCTCTAACTCTTTGTCGTCCATGTCTCCCTGTCACCTGTCCCATCCAAACCCTCTCCCTGCTCCCCTCCCATTATATACAGCGCATTTAAATTACACACACACACAAGTGGGAGTCTCCTGGAACAAACCACACACACACAAACACACACATATGCCAGAACCCCATCCCAGACTATGATGTAGCAGTGCCCCTCCTGTCCGAACAAGACATACTACAGCACTGCCTGACAGCGGTGGTGAGAACAAACGACGTCTCTCGTTCTCTTTGTCTCTCTGCATTTCCTGCAGCTCTCCACCGGTGAAGCAGACAGAGCTGAGTGTAATCCCGTGTTTATAAATTCAACATTATGCCCTCTGATCAGCTTCACCTTTTCAACTTCCAGAGGGAAGCTTTTATCTTTTCTTGTAAATGTCACCTTTTCGCTATTTCAATGATTTCCTCCTCATAAAAGGACAGAAGACATGAACTAACATCACCTGTGGAGACAGACATAGAAAGAGACGGTTTGCTGAGGTGGAAAGAGAGGTGAAGCCGAGGGGGGAGAGGGGGGTGAAATGAAGGAGAGCAGCCTGTGGTCTGAGTGTTATGGTCAGACTCCACTTGTTTATACTGAAATGGCAGTGAGAAGTAGAAGCAGGGAGGGAGTGGGGGCGGAGGGGGGCAGGTCGAGGACGAGAGCAGATCCAGACCAGATGGGGGTTAGAGGAGGGCATGGATGGAGGAATGGAGGGAGGGATGAGGGGACAGGTCTGTGTTAGAGGCCCTTATAAGGCCTGGATTACGGGAAAGATGTGGAAAGGCAGCAGGGACACAGAGCAGGGGGAGCCCACCTAGAGTTAGTTTACCTAACACCTTTTTAACATCATATAAGCTTGTATAGCACTGCTGGATCATACTACTTTGATTGGGAAACATGGGTCTTATTTCATAGTTGTGTCCACGTTTCTTTCAGTTGTGATAACATTGTGAACTCAACACTACAACAAAGCCTGATGTGACAGGAACAACACATTCTCACTCCCAACGCGTCAAATACAGCAGCTCAGTCAGTGGCCTTCAGCTTCAGTCTGTGAAGCTCTGCATACGCTTCTAGCATCAGTTTAGGGCAATAATATATACAACATCCCGTTAGACTGTCAAATTAAAGCTTGCTGACAAACAGTCCACATATTTTAACATATTAGGAGTTTTGGTCTGTCATATGGTCCCAGACCACAGTTTTTTTTAGGTTTAGGCTCAAAAACTATTTCTGTTAGTTTAAGGGAAAAAAATAGCTACATTCAGTCTTGTAATGTAAGTAACATAAGATTAAAAACAAAACACTCTTGAGTCTTGGTCACAAACGGGACAGGAATCCGGGGCTCCGGAGATAAAGTCCAGTGTGCAACCCATCCAACCATCCCGAGACTTTTCCTACTCTTTATACTACTGAACTAGAGGGGCACTTCACAAAGTGATGCTGGAGGGTCAGCATCAAACTCAGATGAAAGATAAGAAAAGATAGTACTTTGTTGATGCCAAAGGAAATACTTGCGTCAGAGAATGCTCCAGAGAAGCATAGAGCCACTGACCAGGCTGCTGTATGTAACAGGATGGGAGTGAGAATGGTCTGATCAGTGTTGATAACACTGGAAACTCACTGCCACAACAAAGCCCGATGTGGCAAGAAACATGAATTGTAATATGATCAGGCAGGTTACCTGCAAACCTCACAAACCTCACAAACCTAAATATATATATATATAAATGTATAAACGTCAGATCCATACTCAGTGGTGAGGTCATAACTGAATGCATCAGTGATATAATTAGTAGTTTGAAACATCGCTTTTTGTGTTTTCACAATTATGTTTACATTTAACTTTTCAGTTATATAGTTTGTAAATTTCATTACTTTGCATGACAGTTTTGCTTTAGTTTTAAGTTATTAATTATAGTAATAGTAATAGTAGTAATTCTAAAAACATCCTCAACATCTTGCAAAAACACAGAGAAACATAGTGAGGAGACGACCTGCTGAATGTTGAAACACCAACATTAATGTACCTGTGAGGACACCGCAGGAAGGACTGGTCAGTTTTGTATCTAGCTGTCCAGGACTCTGATCTGTCAAGAATCTTACATCGCGTGGTGAAAGTTAACAGTGCTGAACAGCTTCTTTCAACTATGAAAGTTGAGGCTTTCATATGTTGTGTCCATGAACAACCGTCAGAGCAGAGGAGAGCAGAGGGGAAAGGAATGGAGAGCAGCTCTTTGGTACTCCTGCTGTCTCCACATTAACTGGAAGCAGGCCTGCTCCCATAACCACTCCAATCTGTTTTCATTTGCTGAGCCTCATAGCCTCATACCATCACACACAGTCCAGTCACACTCACACACACTCACACAGTCCCACACACACAGTATGAAATACCGTCTAGCAAGGCTGCTCCATCTCTTAAAGGAGAAATGCACTGTTTCTTTTTCTATTTTCAACAACCATTGTCACGTAGTCAGTAAACAAGTATGTTAATCAGGACATTTCTACCACATGTCATATCCTGCAACTGTAACGCACAGCAACATGCAGCCACATCGTACGACACGCTACAATGTGAAGCCACAGTCTCTGAGTCTGAGTATGATGCAGCGTCCTAAAGCATACTGCAACATCCCACAGCGTGCTGTATATACAAGGATTCTTTTCTCTGCACGTCCAATAAAGAAACCCTCTTAATGAGTGAAAATGTGAAAGCTACAAAATGAAGTGTTGGACATGGAGGAACTGGAAAAATGGAAAAACCCTCTTTGTCATTTGAGGACATGATTCTGAGAGGACTGGAAATAGAGAGCGTGATGGAGCTTCATAGTTAAAGCTCAGCGGTCACACAGCAGCCAAACTCAACAAAGACGTGAACCGACAGTGGAGAAGACAGATGATGAGTGAGAGTGGGAAAGAATGCTTTAAACTTATCTCTTCGACATAAGTTAACAGTGTAGTATTTTGGCTACACAGAAATTAAGCCTGGCTGGTCTGTAGGCTCATCTCTCACACCCATCTTTCACTGCAAGACATGTTTTGCTCAGGAGCTCAGGATCGTGCCTGTATTTCAATCCAGGAAACATAGACCCAGTTTTGGTCACTGGGCCCTTGCTCCTGCCCAAGAATACAATTTAGGAGTACCCACACAGTGGAATCAGAGCTCACTTAAAGTTTAAGCATAAATGATTCAGATTCTACCTGCTGAATATAAGAATATCATATAAAATATCACAAACTGCAGGAATGCTACAACTTTCATACAACCATCATTAAAACTGCAGGTAGGCTGGCTATGGCAGCATCACTGTTAACAGTAGGGATGTTAAAGCTGCTATAACTTCCTGAATAGTCTAAAAATGTTAAAGATGAGGAGAGAAAAACTGCAAAAGAATCGAAGCAGAACCTAGCCTTGTTGGCCGATTAATTTTATGAGGCTGCACCAAAGCATGAAAACTAGAATGGCACTCAGTAGATATGTCTGCCAAGGCCCAACAGTCCCCTTTAATTCAATAAAGCCTAATCCAATATCAAATAACTTATTTAAATCTGCTAGATCTGGATTTTTATTTGGATCCGCATCAATCTGCACTCACTCATAGATACCAGCCACCCAAATATATCAGATTCTTCTCTTGTTCATCCCTGACAAATTAACAAAAATGTAGAAAAAGGTAAGGCAGGGTTAAAGAAAGTGAGAAAACATTTCAGATCCTTTTATCCGGATCCACACCAAAAGTTAATCATGTCCATTCTGGACCGAGACACATCCTCCATCCAAGTTTTGTGGAAATGCATTTAGTAGTTTTTGTGTAATCCTGCTGACAAATCAACCAACAAACAAACAAATGGACACGGGTGAAAACATAACCTCCCTGATGAAATGAGGTGAAATCGCAAGTTTGGTGAAGTCACTTTAAATATTTGTGGTCTCTCAGGAACAGAAACTAAAACGTACTGAAGGACTTCTAGGGAAAGATCATAGCAGTTTGTCTTACACCCCTAATACTTTGGTATGTGGGCTGAATATGCTTCCAGCATGCTACATCCACCTCGCTCTTTTTTTCTTTATGTCTCTCAACAGAACTTTAATGTCTCACACACACACACACGCACAGAGTAGTGTGGCGAGTGGCGTTGTTGGTCAGAGCTAAGAACCGGGCCTGCTCTCTGGCTCATTAGACTCAAGCATTGACCATTTAGGTCAAGGTATCTGCTGGATCCGCTCTGCTTGTTGCCTGTGAGTGTGTCTGTGTGTGTGAGTACTTTGTCGAGCTGCTGTAGTCAAAGCTCACATCAAGCCACTCTGGATGCACTGATCTGATTTCCCTTCCGAGCAAGACTTCTCACCGCAGCCAGGCAGATGGCAATGTGGTGCTGGCAGCCATGATGGGAGGCCCACTGAGGGCCAAAGGCTGCTGGCGGCTGGTTGCACTTTATCCACTGACCAATCACAGCTTTTGCATTTGAAGAAGGCGTTACAGATCCTGTGGTTGTTGTGAATGCCTGCATGGGTGGTCGCAGAGTGCTGCAGTGTAACTAAGCATTTTGATGACATAATAATGTGCTGTGGGGCAGTAGGAGCAAAAACAATGGAGGAACCCTCTGGTGATTAAGCAGCCTTAGACAATGAGAGCGAAAACACTGCGCCCGCCAACCTGCAATTTCCTCACAGGTATGCTTTTTTATCTGCAAGCCTTCAAGTGGTGCCAAGGGGGCAGTTAAAGGATCCGGTGGTTGGACGGGAGTGTCGCTAAATGGGCCAAAAATGTAGCTGTGTGTCCTACACCTGCAAAAATGTGCGTGCAGACACTTTGACAGAGCACACAAGCATTCAGTAATATGGAAGAGCATGTGAAGATGTTTCTGGAATCAATACTTTAACGTTAACCCAGTGTGCTTTCGGTAATGCGACACATGAAGTGAACAGGTTATGAGCAGCTTTTATTTTAAATCTTGTGGCCCGTCTTTCCCCCAGACAGAAAAGAGAAGAGGGAGGATCTGCCTGTTTCTAATCAGAGCGGTTGCACTGCCAGTTGTTGGCCCTCAGCCAGCATTGTTTACTTGGCCAACCCCCAACCTCGCTCCGAATGGCAAATTACCCCAGCATAGGGCAATTTTAGCCTAACCAACAGGTAGAAAAAACTGTTCCCATATGGCAAAGCCCCCAGTCCACAGACACATGCTCTAACTACCTACATAACAAAGTAGATATCATTTAAATGCATTATTAGCTTTCCTGGGAAATCTGACATGGGTTGCTTTCTCAGGAGAAAAACTATGTATGTTATTGATTTATTTACAGACGGAAAAAGGGGAGATGGCAGCAGCCCAGCTCCTCTGCTCAGCGCTCTTTTTGTTATCTGTGATGTTGCCCAGAGAAATCAATAGAACAACTGTAGCTAGCCAGCTTTGTTTATCTTTTTCTCTAAGTGAATAATTCAGGGGTGTCAGTGGGGGTGAGGCAAAGCTTTGATACAAACAAAAGGGTTTGGTGTTCAGAGGGGGAGGCTCACCCCCTCCTTATCCTGCTCTTATTCCCTCAAAAGTCAAAAGATGAGAGCAGCTAAAAAATCTGGTTGTGTGTGAAGGACGGAGCAAGAACGCTGCTCTGGTTTAACTGCACCACCGCTAAGAATGTCCCTCGCACCATATAAATAAATGAATATGAGCGCTGAGGACAGCAACATCTGTTAAATATTGGGTGAAGGGAAAAGCCAGTAAAAGTTGGCCCG
>NC_140202.1:6335792-6610792 GCF_965226575.1 Pagrus pagrus
GAACAGCTTTAACACCTCCTTTTCTTTCTATCCCTCTTTTTTCTCACCCACCCCCCACTGTCTCCTGCTCAGTGAGAGAGCTGAGCTCCAGCCTTTATTTTCTGCGCCCTTAGTTCAGATTTGAGTGGGTATGTGTGCTCCAAAGACTTGTGCTTCGTCTCATAGTGGCGCTTCACATTACTGCTTTAATAATCACCACAGTCTCTGAACATATGCGGCAGACTGGTTTTAAACTTCCTGTGGGAACACTGAACACGTGAGAGTTCGTCCATTCTTGATTAAAAGCTCTGGGTTTTTTTTCTGCTGTCCACTTTTCTCTTTTAAGAGCATGCCATGTGAAATACCTTTTCTCTACCTGCCCCTTGTCTCTCGTCTGTGTGTGTCTCACTGGATTTGCCGATGGTCGACCGAATACACAGATTTCATTGGCTGAGCAGCATCACGTGAGATGAGTTACATGTGCAATTGGTCCGTGGGTTTCCAGGGGCCGCTAAACCAGTGTTGTATAGGCTACAAAAGCAGCACCAGTTAAAATATAAAAAGTCATATCAAAATGTAATAATGCTCGATAATTTACTGGTTACAGGTCAACATAGATCAGCCAATAATGATCGGTGTCTGATCAATCAGAGGGTCCTTAGAAAAAAGGAAAATAAGGGGTAGACCCAGACAAGACCCCATATTGGAATTTAATGATGAAATATAATATTAAAACTCATCAATATATCCAACACACAAAGACGTTAATACATTTAATATCTAACAGGGCAATGACAATAAAATGTACACTGGCTCTATAGATGGGTCATTAGAAAAAAAGATCCAATGGTTATTTACGTACAGGTGTATGAGTCAAAACAAGTGGGGGAATTTATTTTAATTGATATTCGACCACATGAACTGAAGTGTTAGATACGGGTGATGTTTGTGATATAGTGACTAGTTTTATGCGTAAATAACATCAGTAAGTTGTCAGCCTACATGTTGCTAACTTTTAGTTAGCATACAAGACTTTAAAATAAGTTGTTTGGTTATTGTGAATTAAATCGGCCACGTGGAGGATGATAACACACTGACGAGCCTGTCCTCATCAATTACAATGACCAAAAAGGTTGAAAATGCAAGCAGCTTATAAAGTCCCCTATTTATATTAGTTGTTAGGTGGCGACCTCTAGTGGTTGTAGTAATTATTACAGCTTCAAAGGAGGAAGTGAGGAGATGTAGGACTTTCATTCAGTAGGCAGCAGCATGTATCCATATTGTGAGTTATTTTAACTTACTGACGTAGTGAAGTAACGTCACGTAACTAATGTAACGTAATGTAGTGTAGGTATGCTTGGAATGGAAGTTACTGAAGTAATATAGTTACTTTTTGCAGAATTTTACATAAATATGGAGTATAAATATATACATAAATAAATGTTTTCTCTATGGCAAACAGTATGTGTATATTGTATCATCATGCAAAGCAAGTTGAGTAATATTGTGTTGGATGTTTTATCAGTGGCAATCACACATGACACCATCATGTTTTTAGGTCTCTTGCAGCTGCAGCTTCACTGTGTTTCTGTACATGATATAAACAAACGTATACGAGTGTACTGATTGTGATGCTTTGACACAATCTGAAGGACTTGCTCTGATTTTCCCTGAATCAAAATGGTTCGTTCCTTCAATGTGTGAACGTGTGTGTGTTCCACTTCACATGGAAAACAAATGGAAGTGAAGACGCTTAAAGAATAACAGTTTGTTATTCCATTATGAAGCGTCGTCATTAGTCATGTTCTGAGCTGACATTCAAACTCTGTGTTTCATTTTTCCCCTCTCTCTCTGCTCTCCTGCTTCACTTCCCTGTGTGTTTCACTTTTTTCCCTTTCACCTGGTAATGAAAGAATGAAAAAAACATACTGGAAGAAAAGCTCGTTACGTGTTGCAAACAGAAAAATTCCACCTACTATATTCCACTCCCCCGGTGATTATGAGCAGGGCTGAGTGTGTTCTCTCCAAATTAAACTCCGGCTTGATTAATAAACCCCTCTGTCGTCCCCGCGTGTTAATAGGGAGCTAGTTGGACATTTCATGTGGAAATTGTGAAATACCGTGAGATAAGTTTGAAACATAAAATGTTATTGCAGCAATATAGTTTACAGTTGCCGCAGTGCATGACCAATTGAGCCACTGATATGTTTTTGCTTTTAATATGAAAATTATTGCGCGTGCTGTTATGAAAAAATATTGGGCAATTACAATGTCAAGCCATCCAACACTGAACATGTGAAGTTGATTTCACAGGAAGACTACAGTTATTGCAAGTACTTAAACACAGTTGGGGAAATACACTCTTGCATAATGGCGACCTAACAGTGTGACCAGCAACAATCAATTAGTTCACACACTTGAGTGCAGCTCTGAGGACACTGTCAGAGGTATCTGCACCTTTCTACTGCTCAGATAGTTGTGTGTTAAATGTAAACCCGTAGCGCAGTTACAGACCTAAGTGCCGAGCTCTCAGAGTTTCAGGTGGCTGTTCTGTCCACAGCTGTGCCGTGAGGCTGCCAAGCAGAGTTGTAACAGCCTGGTAAAATATTGATGAAGTGTTATACACAGTGTTATACAGTGAGAGCCAAACCACAGACTGAGACGTTCAGAGCATTGTCCTGCAGCAACACACGACTCAGTCAGGAGTGTCGCCTAAAAGTGCATTTCCTTTTTCTAGTTTGGTGCTGCAGATGAATTTAGTTATGTTGTCCAAATGTTGGCTGGATTTTACACAACCCTCCGACGTGGTGCTGCCAATAGATAAAACAGTGGTGTTTCTATCCATGCATACACTTGAAGACAAAATGCAGATTGGGATTTCTCATTTATTGTCGAATGTATTCAAATCATGCGCTTGGAAACATGTTTTAGTGGACATTTAAGGATATTCACAGTTTAAGTTTGGTTTATTGTCTAGTCACATCATTTACCACATTAATGCTTCATCATGAATGTGCTTAATCCTCTTTAAGTGAAAAAACAAATATTACTTACTTCTATTGTTTCTATTCTAATTTACACATTCACAAAAGTACTCTAACTAGGTGCCATTATTCTGTCTTCATCAGATAGTTGACGCTCATTCAGAGAGCTGCTATTTTCTCTTTTCAATGAACTTTAAGTGCACAGTCTTTTAAATACTAGTAATTAAATAATTGTGCAGTGTGTGCAATAACTGATGTCCTGTAAGTGGTTATTTCTTCAATAGGAGAAGCTGGTGTGTTGTTATACTACCGGTGTGCTGGTCCTACTAGTGAACGTTTGCCCACATCGACGGATTAAAAAATAACAGTTAAAAACAAAGATACGAGGCAGATCATTATGGTGTGTTTTATGGGGCACAAGACCAAACTGAGTGATCCCAAGTGAAATATAATGCTAAATAGCATGCCCGACCACGGTACTGGTCTACTCTGCCTCTGATCTGCAGTCATGCTCCTGCCAGAGTAGGTTAAGCATGTCGGGCCGACAGTTAACATGGCCAAAATGAAAATAAGTGTTTTAAACTGGTGCACAATTATAAACTGAGCAAATACACATGAGACTCCACTGTGCTTTGATTGCCAGTTTACGTGACTGGCCACCACAACGTGACGTCAGGCTGCGTTTCTCCAAAAGTTATTCCTTTTTTTTTTTTTAACCCCCTGCAGTCGGCACAGTCGCAGCCAACATGCACTACCCTCATTAAAATGAATAGGAGGACCTGCGTTTTAGCCACAATGCCAGACTCCTGAATCAGCCTGTTAACTGACCACCTGGTGAAACTACTGAGTACATCCTTCAGTATGATGAGTATATTTCCAAATGGCACCTGTGTGCCAAGTATGATTACTTTAAAGAATTAATGCGCCTCCCATAGACGGCCGTTCAAAAACATTTTCATAAAAAAAAATCCATATCTCAATGACTGTAACAGATATCGACTCGAGGTAAGAGCTGTGAAATATTCCTGACTTATGAACACTGAAATTATGTTGGGTCAGGGTTAATTCCTTATTGAATTCTTCTCAGTCATCCAGGATAAGCAGGATATCTACAGGCCAACGACAACTGGATCTGTTGTTTTATTGCATCTACATTTTGTATTTTGTATTTTTTGTATTGTACCTAGAACTGACTTTGTGTTTAACAGGTCACAGAAATAAATGTGACGATGCTGAATAGCTACAGTGTCTGTCTGAACTATCAAGGGTCAAGCATCTAACGTCCTGTATACTACATGAGTTCCCTAAGAAGGAACAGGAGGCTGCATGAAGAAGCCCGGGTTAGCTGAACCTCTGAGTATGAATGATAACATCAAGATTTATCTTGTGCGGTCATATCGACACAGCCCTCCTGCCAACCCAACAGCTCTCATCTGCAACATATAACATGTCAGACTGGGGAAATGTCCTTTTTCTATATGTTTTCATCTCTGAGAAGTTCTTATTGAACTGTTGGGTGATTTGTTAGCACCTGCTGCAGAATACTCTGCTTTTGCCTTATGGCTTTCTTTGAGCGTCTTAACTGGTTTCCCACTAAACTGCCTCTTTACCCCTCTGAACGGTGGAGAAACTAACCCCTAATCCTTCTTTCTCCTCTTTTTTCCTCATCGCGTTTTCTTTCTTCCGTTGCTTATTTGAATTTTAATGAGCTTTTCACCTTTTTTTAGAGGATGGCTTTCATGGATTTCTCCCTGAAAAGTCGAGGGTGAGTCTCTCACGTTTTTTCACAGTCTGTTTCAACTAGCCAAGTCCTTGAGGGGTCTTTAGGGCTTTGAGTGGGTAATGTGTCTGTCTCACCCCTTTTTCTTCAGCCCCTCTCTCTGTTGTCCTCTCCTTCTATTGAAATGAAAAACTGCTTTAACTGCTTTAAGGGGAATTTAAGAGGGATGTGCTTGAACTATTTCTCAGTAAATGGCAGAAGTCATCCTGAAGTGTAACTATCACAGAAAGGTTACTAGGTTTGGTACCATCCTGCCTGTACTATGGATGGCAACCACAAAAGCACAGGAAGAGGAGGTCAGCGATACAGCGCTGTGATATTCTAACTCTTATATTCATAACTCACAGAACAGACAATCTTCTCATCTCACTCAGAAGACAAATAAACATGTTTAATGAAACCTTGAACTGTTTCTTTAAAGTGTGGCTCTGCATCACGCCTACCTGTCACCATGTTTTCCTGCTTGGGGCAAATTCCTTTGGTGGGGATCCTCTCTCTCCTCTCACGTCCTCCCACCTCCTCCTCCTCTGGTGTCACCTGGATGCCAATCTCCACCGGCTCCACCACCTTCCTCAGCTCCCCACGCTGTGTGTGGTGATGTAGGCTCTGCAGAGTTGGACTCCCCCCGCCTCCTCCCCTGTCGGCCATCTTGTCATAGCAGCCATTGGCCAGCAGCGGCATTTGGCACTGCTTCTTTTTGTGCTCGATGAAGAGGAGGATGTCACCCAACGGGAGGGTCATCTGACACTGGCCGCAGGTCAGCAGGTCGTGATCAACATGCAGGCCGGGTGGTAGGGTGTGGGCCAAACTTGGGTCCAGCGGGTGGGGTGGTAGACTGAGTGGGTGGGAGGGCAGGCTGAGCGGGTGGGGTAGGGAGTCGGAGAGCAGGCGGCCATCTGGATGGTCTATCTCCGCTGTTCAAGAAGAAAAACAGAGGAGGCACGTCAGATGTTTCATCAGCTGGATTTATATTCTCACATAGTTCAGCTTCATTTTTCGAAATGTTGCTTTAGCTCCTCATTTCACCCAAATACTGTATGAATACTGTATGAATATTGTATGAATACTTTGTGACGTCATGCACCTTTTTCAGGAAGTATAAACCCACAAAATCTGTACTCTGTCTGAACAGCCAGAAACTTCTATCTAAAGGCCTTTAAGGTGCTTTAAAGCACTCAAGACTGGCAGATATGGCCTGAAAACTAGGGAGACCTGGGAATCAACCATTACAATATTTCTGACCAAAAACATGATGAGATTTTTGATCAACACTCATCAGTAACGTGGATATAATGACAAAGTGGGTAAAGGCAAGAATTAAAACAAGTAGATCAGTCTGGTGTGTTCAGATCACTTTACTGTAATGAGCCTTTATAACGATATAATATCTTTACATTGCCCAGCTAGTTGCAGATTTTTCCACCCACTTTTTGGTGAAACGGTGAGACATACAGGAGTGAGAAAGTTCAAACAGTCTGAACTTTTCTCTCAAGCTTCCCTTCATCAAGCTTCATACGACGACATCTTGTACCTTTTGTTCTGTACAATCAAGAGCAACACCAAACGCGCTTTTAAGGAGAGACTGTCTAAATGTTTCACCTTCATCACCATTATTAGGATTCATTACATCTCACCCTGCAAAGGCACCCTAACCTTCAAGTGTATCCACTTTGTAGCATCTAGTTCATTTGAAGTGTACTTAGCACCTGCACTACACATTACTACACATGCCAGCATTACATTGCATTTCCCTGCTGAAGCACTTATTACACAGTTGAAAAAAAGGTGTGTATATTTTTCTGAGGGAAAAATAAGACTGAATTCAGAAGGAGGATAAGTGATAAGTGATAAGTGATAAGTGATAAGTTATCCATGTCAGTGGTTTGCATCCACTTCGTATTAAAACAAAGCAACGCCTTCATAGAATCAGAGGCTGCATGTCTATAGGTTATGTCCAGTGAAGAAATAGATATGATAAAATATGAATCATTATGTGAAGCAGAAGTAACCCCTCAAATGTATCTTTGGACCATTTTGGACCACAAACCTCTGGTCTCTAAAAATACAAATACTGTGTTGAGTGACACAGACACCATGTTATGTACTTTAAAGTTATACATAGAAAGACAGTGATAAAAATACAAAGCAAGTATGTGTTTGTGAATCAGATTTATTTTGGCCAGTATTGAATAATGTTCTGTTTGCTGTCACAGAGGTGCGACACCTTCCTTCCTGTACAGCAGAGAATGTCTGCTGGAGAGTAAAGATAAAAGCTTTGATGAACAGGATATAATGAGGACTTGTTATAGATTATCGATTATCAGAACTAGACTTAAGGAGCGTGGAGGTCTGGAAGAGGACGGAGAAAAGGAGTGACACCAGGGTTAACAGAAAGGAGGGGAATCATCACCATCCTCTCTCTCTCTCTGTGGATCAGCAGCCGGGTGGACAGATGGAGCAGCCCGCCGCCTGGTATACCTGCTATAGGTCTGCTTTTAAATGCTCCACTTCTCACGCTAGAAACACATATATGAACCACTCTACACATTCATAATATATAATGTGTGCTAAAGAACGGTTGAGACAATGTGTAAAAGAAAAAATCAATATAAAAAAACACTTTATGTCTCAGGTGTGGAAATATCTTGATTCTAAGATGCATTTAAAAGATTCTGCATCGCTGCAGCCGACACTAAATGACAGCCTGCTAATGCTGATCGTGGCTTTGGCTGAACACTGAAGTTGTAAAGTTGCATGTCGCTCCCTTGCGTTGACTTGCGGCCGAACATTTGGTGAAGTCACTTTTATGTTAGTAGATATTTTGGAGCTGATAACAAACCAACCCAGTATTTTGAAAGTGAACATCTGGCTGAACTTTGGATTTTATGACCTTACTGGAAAACAAAAAGTGGACAAGAAACACGCTGTGTGTCAAATCTGCCTCACAAAAGTTATGACCCACATTAGCCGCTTTAACCCTGAGCTAATGTCTGCACCCAGGAAGAATAACGAACCCGACCCAAGTGAGCAGGTGCTATCAACTGTGCTGTGTGCAGCAGAGTCATGTTTGTGATGTTGGACGTATTCAGGAAGTCTCAGAGCTGCCACGTGAACGATGACAGCACACTTATAATGCACAGATTCATGCTCTGTTCTGAGACGGGTCGCTCAGACAGTGGTTCTGAAAATATGCAGCTTTTTTATATTGTAGTCTGAGTTTTCTTAAAAAAGGACTTTAAATAAAACAAGTTTAGATATATCTGACACACACACACACACACACACACTGTACATCATAGTATCATTTATCTAGTGATTAGATTATTATAGAAAATTGTCAAATATAAAATTAATTTAAAAAAAACACTAAAGCTTTCTGATCTATTATTATTTATTTGGTTGCTATGGGTACAGGATGATGTACTGTATGTGTGTGAGCGTGTGCACGGTGTCTAATATATGTCAACTGCACTGCTCCCTCTGCATGTGTGTTATTTTTGTACTGCATGCAAGCATCGTGTGTTGTAACATGTTTGTGTGTGTGCGTGTGTGTGTGTGTGTGTGTGTGTGTGTGTGTGTGTGTGTGTGTGTGTGTGTGTGTGTGTACGGCCTGCAGGCTGCAGCCATCTGTCCTCTGCTATTTAAATGAACAGCCAGGTAGTGTATTTTTCCAGTAATAAACATTAGAGAGAATAATGCCGGTTGGCCTGGAACAAACACAATCTACAGCCACACTGACTCGACTTCATCACAGACAGGAGTGATTACAAAATATGATTTAAAAAAAACGAAAACCTCAGCTGACTTCCTGTGTGTTTGAAGACACACTGATCAACTAGAGGGGAACTGAATGCACCCAAATATAATTCAACTAATAAAAGAAAAATCATAATAATAATAATAATAAAATCTAAATGTTCCCTATATTGTAAATATCTACATTAGCCAAAGGCAGTTTCAACTATAATTACTGGTTGCCAGTGAAGTCGACAGTGTGTATGCAAATGACAAATTCAAAGGAAGAAGCGCCACTTTGGCCTAATTTACCTAATAAGGCCGGGCTGAGCCAGGCGAGAGTGTTAATAGGATTTCAGTTCACCTGGGCTGAACAAGACTGAAAAAAATAAATAACAGCAAAGCATCTACAATATCTGCAGCGAGGGGAAAGCAACAGGTCATTCGAGCAGTAAAATGTTGCATTTGTCTCCCGTCGAGGCCAAAAAAGGCGCTGCTTTCAATTTCTGTCGTGCGTGAGAGGTTTTCTCTAAACAGGCTGCCGTCTCTGAGGTTTGGCTTCCTCTGTTTACCGCGTATCACCGTAAATGTGCTGTTAATCCATCTCGACCCTTCACGCTCTCCACACCATCGCCACATTAAATTCAAAACACAAATAGCATATTAGCGTAGTGGTGGAGAGCTGCTTCTTAAATATTTCTTTTCCCCTCTCTTCCACAGTTCCTTTTTTAAATGATTTTATTTTCACTACTTGCACAATAACTTGTCCTATTTGGGCTGATGGAAGAACGGTTCTGCCGGTGAAGACTTTGTGTGTTTCTGTGTGTGTGACTGGATTAAAAGACTTGATCAAAACTACACAAACTAAACTTTACTGGTACGTTTTTTTTTTTTTTTTTACTATTTCCTCAACCGCTTACAGAAACACACGTAAGGTCTAAATCAAGATAAAGTGTTTGTGGGCGAGAATTCACAGTACAGAGATCAGAACTGACACACTCTCGGCAAGCACAAACTCACAAATACACACACTTCAGCATTTCTCCAAACCCCAAGATATTCAAGCTTACTACAAAAGCACACACACACACACACGTACAAACACACACTTGGCGTGCACCAGAGGCTGCATGGGTCAGAGCAGCTCGTCTGTGTTACCACCTCAGATTTGGAGGTGAAACTGACTAAATGCTGCTCACACTTCTGCAAAGTGATTATTACCTGCTGTGTGATACTGTACGTATAAGACACATCGTGGCTGATGGTGGTGGAAGAAGAGTAAAGGATCAAACTCAGTCGTCTAAACAGGAAGTGACTTTTTATCCAAAGTCAATCTGAACATCTCAGAGCTCGAAGTGAGAAGTTACTGAAGCTTGTACTGAGGAGTGTTTTTGTGTATTTCTGAGTTGTTGAGTATTTGGAGTCATTGATTTTATTTTGAAAACGTATTTAGGTTCATAATAAACATTAGAACTGGAGGATCTTGGAGCCTGTGTTGTCTGGTAAATATTAAATGGAACTTAATCTTTATTGTAATATTTGAGATGTGTTGTGTTCATACTGACAGGTGGATCAGTACACTGTATGGAGCACTGTAACGGCTGTTTAAGGTGCTAACAAACCCACTTTGAGTCTGTGCTGCTTGTCTTTTCCTCACTTTACCCTCATTTCCTGTCACCTCTGTAGTGTCAACTATCAAAATAAAGGAAAAATGTGTGAATAAATGAGTACATTTCAGAGCAGAAACATCACGGCTACAACAGAACCTTTGAATAGAACATTTCTGTTGCTCTTCAAATTAAAAACATGTCTTCATTTTCAAATGGAAATGGAGAGATTGCTTGAGAATAAACGTTCCAACGTTGTGACTCACAGCCTATTTTCCGGTTTGACCTGATTTCAAACGTAAACCTGTTTACCTCAAAGCTAATTTAGGTTCATCACGAGGTAAATCCCCTGCTCTGGTCGCAGTCAGGACTGCAGCGCCAAGCCAATTTGACATGGATCAGAGGTAAATGTGCAAATAATTTTAAACATTTGTTTCAGTCTTTTTCTGGTATTAGTTGGATTCGCGTGTGATGATTCAGAGAGAGGCAGAAAGTTCATTCACGCCGAGGAGCGAATGTGTGAGCGAGCGCAGAGCCACCTGGCCGGGAGGTGCTGCGACAGGAAAGAAGCGCTCCTCAGAAAGGCTGCACAAAAAGCTCTGAGAGGCAGAGCAGCTGTCACCTGTCCCCAGAACCAAACCCACAGACCCTCACAGGCCAGAAGACATGCAACCATGTTTCTGAACTTTAAAAGTGTTTGAAGCTCTTTCAATTGTAGAAGAGACTGTGGGATGGCTAAATAAATAACCGCTGACAACTGGACAATAATTATAATAATAATAATAATAATAATAATAATAATAATAATAATGATAGTATAATAGATGAATTTATCTTGAGATCATTTTCAGAGTTGATAATAATGTCAAAGCAGTTTATAAAATGTAATTAAATTAAAAGAAAGAAGGTCGATATCTTCAAACTGAACTGAAATAAATTTATGAAACAAAAAAAACTACGTAAAACAAAACTAAAACAAAACACACACACAAAACCAAAATGTTCAGGTTGATTAAAAATAAACAAAAAGAAATGTAGTCCAGCCAAACCCCCCCCCAACACACACACACACACACACACACTGAATGCGATAGATGTCAGTCAGCACTTTCATGAATTTACAGTGCACAGTGTAAATAAAAAGTGTGACAAGAGACAGGCAGTGAAGCTCAGGGTGTGTATGTGTTGACAGTTCAGGGTGAATGTGGTCTTTCGGGGATGATGTCATCTGATTAACACTCACACACACACACACACGCACACACACGCACACACACACTCTGCTACCTTCTCACTGGCAGAGCGAGCGCAGCACAGCCTGAGAGCTCCCCCTAGCAGGGAGAGAGAGAGAGAGACATAAAGACAGACAGAGAGAGAGAGAGCAGGACGGGTAGAGAGACACAGTGAAACACAGAGAAAAAGGTGATCGCAGAGGGAAGCTGTGCGAGGGGTTGAAAGACGAGTGAGGACAGAGAGAGAGAGAGGGACAGACAGTACAGCGAGCCTCAGCTCAGCACACCAACACCACACTGGTATGTAGGCTATGGAAGTGTGTGTGTGTGTGTGTGTGTGTGTGTGTGTGTGTACAGCCTACCGATCAACTAAATGAATGTAAGAAGTCAGAGCTTTTATGTTGAAGGGTCAGAGCGACTGAACCACACACAACTAAATACTAAAGGATTTAAAGGACGATTTCACTCATTAATGTACAAACAAAAAAAACAATTTCTGGTGAATAAAATGTGATTTGTGGAGCCACAGAATTAAAACATGACATTTGAAAGTGTCCTGATCGCTCGGGTTAACACTCAGACCTCACTGTCAGCTGTTACAGGGATTATTATTTTAGTTACAATAAAAAATGGTTCACAATAAGAAAAGATGCCTTGTTTATTTGAGTGAACCAGCTCTTTAAAGCTTCCCCAGCGCAGTTTTTTAAAGGCTATTTAAAAAAAAACAAAGCTGTGAGGAATATCACTGTGAACCCGCTACAATCAGCTGTGACACTTAATGAAACACAACTGAACAGAACTCATTTATGGCATTTTAAAAACACCTTGTTCACAGAATGCTTCACTGCATATGAAAGAAAAGTTACTATGCTCTCTCTCTCTCTCTCTCTCTGCCTCTCTGTCTATGTCTCTCGCTCTCTCTCTAACAAAGACTTAGCCCCAGCAGGGTGCACGGCTATTTGACAAGCCAAAGGGAAACATGCATCTCAAGTGGGCGACTGCAATTTACACGCAGCACTCTCTCTCTCTCTCTCTGTCCCTCTCTCCTCACACGCCTGTGTGTGTGTGTGTGTGTGTGTGTGTGTGTGTGTGTGTGTGTGTGTGTGTGTGTGTGTGTGTGCGCGTGTGTGTGTGTGTGTGTTTGCGGCCACAATGAGAGCTGTCGTCCTGTTTGCGTCTCTTCACACTAAATCAGCCAGTCGGAGCAGAGCTGGGGTTATTTGCAGGGAATGAGAAGCAGAAGGCTCGGCAGCACCTTCAAGTGTAAACTGTCTCGGCCTGGCGACGCCAAAACACACACAGAATCAGCCTGACGACCAGGAAATATATAGATTTACAGCGATTTATCCGTCTCACGTGTCTCTGAGGGAGAAATCTGAACAAAAGTCCTGTGAAGATTTCTCACTCAGGACAGATTTTTTCACGTTAATGTCAGGAAATGAGTGTGAATTAAGTGTGCAGTGCTGGATTCAGTTTGACACAGGAGAGGGCAAAAAAACAAAATGTAATGTAAAATAAATATTCATGTAATAGTTCATACAGGGTCAAAATCCTGATCCATTACTGATTTCTCTTTTTAGATCTGTTCACACAAAAAATGTGACAACAGAGGGACGCAGGTACATGAGAGAATAATTAGAGGCTTTCAGACGACTGTGGACTGTGAGACTCGGCTTCATCTGAGTATCAGGAAGTTGTTCCTAATATTTTGAGCACTGAGTGCAAGAATGTCGCTTTAAACTGCGACTGAGGCCTTTCAACTGCCAACATTTTTAAAAATTAGAGATTTAACCTCCAAAAAAAATGTCTCACCTCTCGTAATGCTTTCTCTCTCTCGAGGGAAAACATCTGAGACAAAAGAGGAGGAGCAACCCTCGTCTTTTATTCTGAAATCTACAATTCATGCACAAAACCATCATGTCGTCTGCAGCACGCTGTCAGATCCACACTGAAAATGCTTCCATTAAAACAAACACGCTTTATGACCTGACTGCTCAACAAATATTTCGTGGAATCTGGGGTGGATTTGCATGTGTGTGTGTGGTGTGTGTGGTGTGTGTGTGTGTGTGCACTCCAGCGTACTAAACTGGTGAGCATCTCTTACACATAAATTATGAAATGTACAGCAGCGTGCTGAACACTGATAAATCAGACAGACAGGTCAGACCTGTCCTGAGAAGACAGCTACCAAGGTGCATGTTACAGTTCACACACACACACACACACACACACACACACACACACACACACACACACTGAGCTTAAAGCAGCTGTGTTACAAATAAAACAAGAAGCTAATTCATCAGCTTCAATCTTAATGCTCTCCTGTCTTTCCACTTGTTACGACTGTCTCTCTGTGTAATTGTTCATTTATATAATTTAATACATATATAGGATATTTATATATATTTTATTCTTTGCTGCAGAAGCTGATGTCACAGCAAAGCATGCAGCGAGCACAGTGTGACCCATTTCTAGAGGTAACCAAGTAGGCTACACACTGCAGACCTGCGTGTGAGCTGCCACACACAACTTGTAAACCCTGTGAAGCAATCACATCTCTGCTCGTCAGGAGACGATTTTACATCTCTAGGTGTGTGTGTCTGCGTGTGGGACGACGTAGGGCCGGGCCTCGCAGCAGAGGACAGACCCACAGCCTGCCAGGCAGCGTGGCCCACAACTTGTCCACAGAGGCTCAGTGTTCAGGCGGTGCTGCGAGTTGTGTTAATGTGGGTTTTATAAGTTGAAAGCCGGTGATGTGCTGAGGTGCCAGTGATTCGATCTGACAGGCCGAACACAAGAACAATCTCAGCAAAATAAGCTGAGGCCAGAGAAAAGAGGGAAGTAATATTCAACACTTGTAACACATGGTGGTTAAACTGTGTCCACACTTCCTCCTTTATTACCAGAGTCATTAATGCACAGCTGTAAATCACTAACAGCTGCTCTCACTCATATTCTGTCCTGCCAGTATTTAAAGTCCTGCATGAAGGTCTGCAGCTGAAACACACATGGTTTGAGAGCTGAGAAGTTCAGTTTCCTCTGTGCATCATGTGTGTCGCTCAGCTCTGGTGAGTTCATGACTGTAGAAAATAACCGAACATCTTCTCACTTTTTCCCCTCCAGAATAAAACGCCTTGCAGATTTGCGTCAGACCTCCACACACACACACGACTTCATTTTAAAACGTGTTGTGTTCAACACCGCCGTGTTTTATTGTACTCTGCATAAAAAATGCCGCGAGGGGAAAACCCTGATATTTTACATTAATGCATTAATATTAGAGGCGGATAGTTCAGCTTTGACTCCGTGCAGCAGGAAAAAAACACACCATGAACGGACTAATTAAAGCGAGGCGGTGATGAGTCTATTAAAGATCCAATAACCTGCAGAAAAATAAAATCGTGCGCTCATCCCGAGGCTGTGTGAGGCTGTGTGAGGCTGTGTGAGAGCGGCAGCGCAGTCATGTCAGCGGCTTCATGTGTTCACGGCAGCTGGGAAAATAATCCGTTTAACAACGTGTTAAAATAAAGAAGTGACGGAAATAATTCGTCAGAATTAACTTTAATTCAGGAGCGACTGTGTGTGTGTGTGTGTGTGTGTGTGTGTGTGTTCGTCTGAATATAACTGAGCTGCTGGTTGATGACCGACATCACTCATTAAATAGATTATATTATAATTATACTTTTATCCTCAATTAAAAATGAAGTGTATTATCCTCCCTGGTGACAGCGCTGCTTGCACGTTATTATCACAAATAGTGGATAATAATGAAGTGAGCTGCACTGACGGATCTCAGACTTGAGCTGAGAAACTGTGACACGCGGTCAGACCTGTGTCTGTGCTCGCTGCTCTAATAACAGGATTACAATCAGTGAGTAAATGATGATCGGAGGAGTAAATCAGGGCCTTTATCTCGTAATGTCAGAGAGAGAAGAGTCCTTCAGGAACACAAGCAAACTTTCTGCTCCGAGTGTCAGAGTGTTGCTGTGAGTCCTCCGGAGGAGAGCCTCTCCTCTCCCTAACACGCAGCAGAGGCGCAAACAGACGCTAAATAATGTTGTGATGGTGTAATATTTTTTTTGCAGGTGTACTCACGTGTTATTTCTCTCTGGGACAGGTGCTGCGGGTTCCCCTGCTTGCGTCGGGACATCGCCCTGGCATTTACACTGGCATCGCCCGGAGAGCGGCGCTGGACGGGTCGGCTCTCCTCCTCCTCCTCCTCCTCCTGCTGCTCCTGTATACTCACTGGCCCCAAAACCAGCTGCTCGCTGACCCCTCCAAACTGACCGCTCTGAACTGGCCCCTAATGTGGCCCTCGATCTGACCCCCGCGCAACGGCTCTCCCTGCAGCGGCGGAGGCTCCTGCGCTCCGCTGTGACCGGCCGTGGCGCAGCGCTGGGCGGCCGAGAGCTCGGTCGGAGTTCGCTGCCAAAGTGGATGCGCGCCTCCCTTCTTCAGTCGCGGTGGTGGCGGTGAGGGAGGGGGATAGTCCGGCTCTGCCTTCCGCCGTTTTCACACCATGTGTCACTGGAGAGCGGAGAGCGGCGCGGGGTGGAGGAGAGGAGAGGGGCGCTGAGTCGCGGGAGGTCGGCGGTCACCTCCTGATGGTCACCCAGTACCTGTGTCCACTCTCCGGCCAGCCTGGACAGCGCGTGTCCCCGTCCTCAGAAAGCAGGTGAAATGACGCCAATTAACGTAAGTGTGTAAAATATGAATCCAGTTTTCTTTTTGGCACTTCTCGAGTTGTCGCCAAGTGGTGGGCACTTCTTCTGCTGCACTGGCAGTGCCAGGCGGGCGGGTTAGACTTTAACTCTTTAAGTCAAAGCCCAGTGCTGCTTTGAGAGAGACTGCTACACTCTTTTTCTCTTTGTGCTAGCTGCAGAGTCCCGCGTCCCCGGGCTGTGTGCGGCTGTGTGCGGCTCTGTGCGGTTCTCTGGCTTCTACAATGGGAGAAAACTCAAGTTCAAGTGCGGACGTGACGTTCAGTCTGCGGTGAGAAAGGAGAGTGGAGACTGAAGAGCACTGGGGGCGACTAGTGGTGGCTTTCACACACACAGAGACACACAGACACACACACCTCGCGCGCGCGCGCCCGCACGCACGACTCAACTCCACCTCGCGCGGCAGCAGTGGTCAGAGACGCGCGAGTCGACTCGGCGGTGTCCCGTCAGCGCCACAGTGGACTGGCGCGTGCGAGACGGTGACCCGAGACGCTGGACACGAGCACGAGCCTGCACTCACACACACACACACACACACACATGCAGGACTGTGGTGTGTGTGAGGCTGCACACACTCACCCCGCGGGACGGACAGCCCGCCTGCGTCCCTCACATTGATAAATCTAATTTAACATTTAATAACATTTAAACTTGTGTTAAACACTTTATTTTGTGCACGTGTGTCGACACATTTTCCCACAAAAGGCATCTGAAGCAGGCTGTGACTCTACACTCCTTATTATAAATAAAATAAATCACATTTTTGTCATTTAAACGCGTAAAAATCATAAATCCTAATTGACTGGTGATTGTGATTGGACACTTTATGTGTTTATATTAGCGGCTGTATTTTTATCCAGCGGGATGTCCCTGACGCTCCGCCGTGGCCTCGATGTGCGCACACATTTTGTGCATCACACACGTTAAATCATGAATTCAGACTGAAATCATTTAACAGCGCCGTGAGTGGAGCCCGTAGTTTATTAATACGCACGTAATTCTGTCTGATACTTTTATCATATTGATGAGTGGATGATGCGAATGCCGGTGAATTAATAATCACTTTAGGTGTTGAAGGAGACGTTGGGGTTTTTTTAATAGAGCGGGTTTCGGAACCACATGGTGACCTCTGTGTGCCGAACCTCCGCTGGCTGAAGTGGGAGATTACAAAGGGGGAGACAGTTGAGACGAGCAGAGGATTATTCTCATCAAAATATAATGAAATTAAAACAACACGAGAGAAAAGTGTTCGCACATCTCCATCAACTCTCCAGCTGGGCGCCGCGTCCTGCGCGCTCCCAGCGCCGTTAAAGCGCCTGATCTTTATCCTCACACGTCCCCGTGGGAGAGGAGGGGGCGCGAGAGCTGAAGTAAAACTTGGTGACTTTGTACGCGTGTGTGTGTGTGTGCGCGCGCGAACGGAAAGTGGGTGTGAGTGAGTGTGTGAGTGTGTGAGTGTGTGCGCTGCGGCAGCTGAGCGGTGGCATGTGTGTGATGAAACCTGCAGCTCACAGGAACACGAGTGTGTGTTAGAGCACAGGTTTGGACCGGCGGCCCGGACCGGAAACTACCTGTGCCAACCGTTTCATCCCGACAGCGCTGCGTCTGAGCCGGACCGGCTGCTGTCACCGTCCGCACACACTCCTCATTCTCCACTTCTTCATCTGCATGTCTGCCTCTCAACTTCCCCGCTCCATCTTCGGGGGGGTGCAGGCCTCAGGGTGCGTTTTATCCCTCCCTGCCTCGCATCTACACGCCTGTGGTTTGTTCCCGGGCCAGGTGTTGTCAGAGCGGCAGATCATCCGGCGAGAACGCCTCTCCCCATCCCTCATCCTCCCGGCTTTGTGTTTGGACTTCTCGCTACTTTTCCCTGCACCGCCTCGAGTACCGCCGCGTCTCTCCTCCTTCCCTCTCCTTCTTCTTCTTCTTCTTCTTTCTTTCTATCTTTACGGGGGCTCATCTCGGCTGCTCGGGCTTTTCCTCAATAAGCCAAAGCCTCTCCTTATTCCACCACACCGTAGGAGGACATAAATGAAATCCTCATGCTCATTTACAAGAAAAAGGAGAGGATGGCAGGTTCGTCCAAACGTCTTTGTCGCGAACATAACACAACTCCCACTTCCACGGGGCCGTGCGGCGCTGCGCTCCAGCAGCACCGACACAGCTTTATGGTGAAATGTAAATCATTGTCGTGTTTAAGGCGCCACTGGATCTTTTTGTTTGTTTGTTTTGTTTTTTGTTTGTTTGTTTATTTGTTTGTTTTGATGTAGATATGGGACTAAAGCTGCCTGATTGGCTGCTGAACGGACAGAGGAGAGGAAGCAGCAGACATCAGGTGTCTGAGCTGTGCTGATGTTACAACGAGGACTAAACCGTCTCTTATTGCAGCTTTAACGCGTCTTTATTTCGTCCCAGGCTTCTAAATCCTCCCTGTAGTGGAGTCATGAGTCCATTCTGTGCAAAGTGACACTCCAGGCCAACATCACTACCCGGATGTGCTCTTCGTCCTTGCAACCTGATTGGCTCATTAGTCAGATGGGCGACAGGTGCATCATTCCCACTTTCTTATTGGACATTCTATAAAGGCGATTCCTCACTCACAGGCCATCAGTGTGAGTTATGGTGGATGGCTCCAGGCATCCTGCTTTTGCGCTTCCTTCATTTGCATATATATATGCGGCTGTTTGTTTTTATGTTAATGCTAAATAAGCCTACACCCTAACCCCCCCTCCTCCCCCTCCTCCTACCGCCCACCGCCTCGGCTGGGCGGTTAAGTTTTAATTAGTGGGACGTGGAGGTGTCCTTTAGAGTTTTAAGATCACTTTCCCAACAACTGTTCACCGCTAAACTGCTAATATTGATGTTTATGTGTTCAGATGCATGCTGGGAAGATGAAGCGGGATGAGGAGGGAAACAAATGTGCACAGTGAGTTCACTGTTTTAAAGAAATGCTGTGATAGAAATTATGAATTCAGCTTATTTTCATGCGTCAACACTTTATAGATCATGTCCAGAATATAGAGTTCTGGAGATGAAGACATCTGAGAAACAGACTTTTAATAAAGAGACTTTTATTTGCAAAATTGAGCAAATCCCAAACGGTGATGAAGACCACGAGCTTCAATCATATCACACTGTCTTCATCAGCAGGTGACGTTTGCTCAGTTGTCTTGGAGCAGCATGTGTCCACTTGTTTCTTTTTTCCTGAGCACTTGGAGGCCGACTGCCATACTCAGTTGTTCAGATGATAAAAGTTAGAGGAGGAGACGTTCAGGCTCTACCAGTGAGCAGCCGACAAGTCCTCTTTAACAGTCACCATCAAGTCTTAATGTCAGCATCATCCATTAAACGGCTGATTGTATTTTTCTATCCAGTCATCAGTAATGAAAAGCAGATTAGAAAGGCAGGTGTTGGTGTGATGAGCTCCGCTCACTCCCAGCTCAGAATGACCCTCTGTACTCAGACCCACAATGCAACACCACCCTCTATTGGTCAGCCACTGCCACATGCAGTGTCACTGGGAGTTATTTCCACAGTGTGTGTGTGTGTGTGTGTGTGTGTGTGTGTGTGTGTGTGCCCGCATCTCTTTGCATTGCTCTGTAAATGTTTGTATGCAGATAAAGGAGCGTTCATCCAGTGGATTAGTCGACTTTTCTATTCTGGGTGTCCGACCCAGTGTGAGCTCTGCTGTGTGTTCTCTCCAGTCGGCTGATTTCAACCCTTCAGATGATGAGAATAAGCTTCTCGTTTGGTGTGTAATGGTTTATTAAAATAGTATACGGTGAGGCATTATTACAGGTTCTGAATGAAGTGTTAAGTAAATAAATGCTGCTGTGATGTGGATGAAGAGCGAGGGTTTGAGGGCTACCGGAGGAGCGCAGCAGCCCTTAAGCACAATTATGGATATCAAAGTTGAAATTATTCCTTTTAAAGGGAAAATGCTAATCATAGATTTATTGAGAGCAAGTTAGCAGCAGCACTGTGCTCTCATTACCAACACACACTCACACGCAAACATGTGTGCACTCTCACTTTCAGACTTTACTCTCTTTTTTCCTTCCTCCTCTCATTTCAAAGAGATTTATTTTCAGAATAATTAATTCCATCACAATTATAGCAGCGGTTAACGTATATGTTGGTCATTATTCAGAGCTTCCTATAATGAGGCAGAGAGAGGAAACAAGGAAAAAAGGACGTGTCCTCCACTCATAGTGTAGTGTCCTAATTAGCTTTGCCTTCAATTAGAGGCAATAGAGCAGACCAGCCCTCTGATACCTTCATGCTAGTCTTTATATACAGACTGAAGCCAGGAGCCACATTCACAAAATGGTTTTACTATAATAAAAATGTGTGTTTTGAGACGTTTTGAGGGGAAAAAGCCAGTGAAATAGTTTAAGAGTTTTTGTCGATGTTTACTGTCTTTACAAGCCCGGTGTATGTTTTACAATTTACACACAAGCTTTTTTGTTAAGGGTCTTATTTTCATTTTCCATAATTACATACAGAAACAAAGCAAATCAAATGTTAAAAGAACATTAAATTAGGGGCGAGAAAAAGACTAAAGAAAAGAACATCACAGGTCATAGTGAGGCCATTACACCTGCAAACACAGCATGTCTGAGGTAACAATATGTCAGGGTTGTTCTTGAGGTTCTTCTGTTCTTCCAAAGTGAGCAAAACATGTTCTATGCATTTAACTTTCAGAGGTCTGAAGAATAAAAAGCCACCACAAGTAATTGTCCAACTGTCACGGCCCGGGACAGGACGGCTCTACAGCGGCTGATTAAAACCACCAGAACATCACTGGTACCATCTACAGAGCATCAGTGAAGTGAGACGTCTGCACAGAGCCCAAAGATACTAAAAGACAACACCCACCCAGCCACAGTGTGTTCACCCTGCTGCCATCTGACAACAGATACAGAAGTATCTGCTGAAGTATCAGAAAGATTAAAAAAGGGTGGTTTTGTTGTTTGGAGTAAAGGCTGCTGGCGTACACCGTAGTGAGTATTTAAACATGTGCACTCGTGGGTCAGCATTGCTGGTGCTGCTGAGCGGATTACCAGCTGTACTTTCCCCTTTAAACACACCAACTCATTCGGTGGACAGGTAGGTGTGGAGTGTCTGTAGGGAGGGCTGCCCCTCTATACACACTGCACTGGAATGACTTGGTTTCGACAAGCCGGCGTTTGCCACTGTCTGCGTTGCTGCAACGTGTAGTTACATATCTGGGGAGATTCAACGCAGAAGCATAAATCAAGCTTATAATAATAATAATAATACATAGGTTTTATAAAGCGCTTTTCTGGGTACCCAAAGACGCTTTACAAAAAAAAAAAAAAAAAAATCAATCAAATATCAAGATATTTGTTCTAAATATTTGGTTCAACACATTTAATGTACTGATGTGATTATTAAGTAACGTCAGCTGGAACTTGTTTGGCCACATTTGGCTACTGAGTGCATTTCTCATAGTATACGGCCGAGGTCACACATATGCAAATGCAGGCAAATAAAAAAAGGCCTGCTGGTGCTGAATGTGGGCAGTGCAGGATGTGGGGCACACAGAACTCGCTTGCTGGTTTGTAGTCCATGTGAGGGGTCAACCACACACAACTCCTTGCTGTTGGTTGTGGCTGCAACTTTGCTAGTCAAAGTTCACCAAAGTTGAACTTTGGGCACCCCTGCCATAGAGTCTATTAGAGTCAGGATTTGCAGAAAAAGGTGTAAGGACCATAATTGCTTAATTAACAGTGGAAATCTGAACTTTGATTTGGAAGCTATATCACAGACATGGAAGTCCACTCCTTCAAAACACACACACAAGCAGCTAAAACACAGAGGAGCCCTGTGGTGGGCAGTGCTGCAGGCTAAATGAGATCTGAAGCAGGTTGTCCACCCGAACCAGTCACACCCTGGGCGCGGAGATGGATGGTCACCAGCCACCAGGCCAAACACCATTGTCGGCTGCCACCACAGAAATGGCAGCCGAGTGTGACTAAATCAGGTTTGCTTGGCAGCCGAACGGCAGGCCTATTTCCACCAGAGTCCCTGGAGGAACGGGGAGAGTGAGCAAGTGAGTGAGGGAATGCACAGCCCAGAACACACACACACACACACACACACACACACACACACAAAACACACATGCAAACACTGGCATCTGATAGAGGATCCCGGTACTGCCAAAGCTCTGTATTCACCACAATTAGCTCCGTCCTCAGACGCTCATCCTAAACCCAGCAGTAATGAGCCAAATACCCGCTTTTGTTTTAAAGAAGCTCTCATGACCTGAGTCTGTTCCAGTGCTGACATGGCTTTTGGCTGTCTCACCCTGCACTCTGTCCTTTTGTGGACAAATAACAATAATAGACTGAATATCGAGGGCCAGATCACACAAATAAGCCTACTTGCGTTTTCTGTTAGAGCTGGAGGTTTGGTGCAGGGTACAGGGTATGATTTGGCTGTCAGCTGTGAGCGGGCCCGAACTGAGAATGTGAATTGTTCTTTTGAGCCAGTAGATCATAGTGCAACGTCACAAGATGCAGCCTGATGCGACAGATCTTTCAGAAAATTGAAATGAAATACATCCAGATTCCAGTTAGGAAGCAGCACAGTTCAATCCACTGGACCTGCACTGCAGGATGTCAGGGCTCAGTTCAGGACATGTGACACACTGGAGCCTCATTTTGTTTGTAAGTTAGCGAAGCAGGCAGGTTAACACACAATGGTGAGGTGAAGTCAAGGTGAGACACACAGAGCTGTAATGAAGAAGAGCTGAACTGATCAATGCTGAAAAACTGAGTTGTGCCACACACACAAACGCACACACACACACACACACACACATCCAGCCAACTCTCACTGGTGTTCAGCTCCTGCCAGGCTGTGCTGTGGCTGACTCCTGTGGTGGGGAGGCAAGAGACAGAGACCAGAGACAGGGAGGGACAGACAGAGAGACAGACAGACAGATTTCACATACTGTATAACATCACATGATGAATTCATAAGCACATGTTAAAACATTTCCCCATTATATTATATTATATTATATTATATTATATTACATTATATCATATTATTATTGCAGGTGTTATAATATCATTACATAATAATAGTAACATTTCATTAGAATCAGTTCAGGTTGAGGTTGTGGTCAGTTTCACACAGTGTTGTATAAAGAAATCAACAGTCATAGTTGAGTAAAAGTAAAGACATTGTGTGAAAATATTACTCTGGTAAAAGTGAAAGTCACTCATACAAACAGTACTTGAGTAAAAGCCTTATTTTACCAAATGTACTTAAGTGTTAAAGTTGATATTCAAGCAATAAATGGATTTAAGTATTAAAAGTACAAGTAAATTATACAACGTTTCATGAATGTTTATACTGTATTTCTCGATCAATTACTGAACCAGCCAATTATCAGATCCAATATTCAGCACTTTCCCGATTACTGGAATCAGTATTGTAATCTGAAAAGTAACCAGTAACTGAAGTCATAAAAAGTACAATACTTCTATGAGCATCTTTTCTTGTTCCTCTGTGGGCAGCCATGTCCATGTGGCCAGTGAGCCTGTGGTTGGTCAGGATCGGTCTGGTTCTGATCCAGTGGGATATACCCTGTCATTGTATATTCTCTATCTGGAGTCAAATAACAATTTAGTTTATGTTTTAGTTCATTTTAATATTAATTTATAACTGCTCCCTCTCTCTCCCTCTCTCTCTCTCCCCCTCTCTCTCCCCCCCTCTCCCTCTCTCCCTCTCCCTGCCTGTTGTTATTAAGCAGCTCTTCTTCATTAACTGTCCTCCGCTGCCCCCTTCTGGTCACTCTGTCATCATCTTGTCTCCTGACATTCCTGCTGCAGTTGAGATATTTGGAACAACACTCTACATCTCAACTGTTCAGAAGTGATAATTACTTTCATAACTGCATTTAAAAACAGGATATCTGTTTCATTCTGATTGGTTGATATGTCATGGCACTTTGACTTTAAGTCCTGTCTGCTGCTGTTTGTGTCTCACTGAACTGTCACTTTGTGTTGGTTAGTAATTCAGTATTTGGTACTTTTATGATGCAAACCACTCATAATTAAAGACAGAGCTGTAGATGTCATGCATTGCTGTAGTCATATATTTATATGCATGTCACTGTTTTATGCTGATGCTGTTTTTAATATTCTGCGTGTTAATATTGAGTATAAACCTTTTATAATTGTTGTTGCTGTTGCAGTAGTAGCGTGGTGCAGTCTTGACCTCTGTCTGGTTCTCTTAAGGCCTCTTACCTTTGAAAGCTTTGTTCTTTGCTGTAATTCTAAAGATGGTTTTCACAGTTATATGTAGCATGGTCGTGTCCATCCCCTAACAGGAATCTATGTTCATCTGTAGGAGCATAGCAAGTGCATAAACACAGGAACATCAGGTAGTTAATTGTTGTGGCCGGTTTGCTAACCTTTGGTCAGAATACATCACCGGTCAGTAGTGATGATGTTTATTATCTTTCCTCAGAACAACATACAATCCTCCTACAGACGGTGATCTGTGCTGAAAGAATTCACTTCCAAAACTAATATTCATCATTTCCTCCACATTCAATCTACAGCAAAGATTACGCAGCATGTGGTGTTGTGTTTGTGCACCGGTGGATCTGTGGATAGACTGACTACACACGATGCCTGCCTATCCTGTTAAAGCAACTATAGCCAGTATTTTTATAATAACAATGTATGAATGATGATGAAATTATGTCAGTTATGTTCATCACGACCAGAAACCCAACACAGTGTCTGACCGTGAACATACCATCAGCTGAATCTGCTCTCAAAGTGTCATGTTGGGCCGCAGCAGGCAGAGCTGTAAAAGAACTGTACACACCTGCTCAGCAGCAACCAGCAGACAGACGGGTCAGAGACTGAAGGCTGAACACTGAGGATCATTTAGCAGCTCAGGAGCCAGATCTGTCCCTCAGGAGTTGATGGAGACAAAAAAAACGAAGTAAAGAGACTTTTTGATAACATTGTCACACCATATCAACTTAAACTGGGATACGTCAGTGCTGTGTTCACAACCTGTCTCTGCTAAAATAAAATGGACAAGAGCAGAGGTCTGGGGGTCATCCCACCCCCCCAAAAAAAATTGAGTGTCATAGAGTTTGTTTCCTGCATTGCTGCATTTAAAGCTTGAAAATAACAAAATAATAAGCAGGTCCACCTAAAAAATTTATATCTGTTCAAGCGTCCACTTTATTTTGAACATATGTGGTGCCGTACTGTACGTTGCCGTCAGACAGCCCTGTCCTTTGGCACTACATTCCCTCGACTGTACTACGTCACACAGTGAAGCTTTTTCAGAGGACTGTAGGGATGACATGGGCTGGGTCTATCACAGCATGCAAAGGGAAACGTGATGACCTCGGGCAGTCCGTCGCTATTAAAGGTCTCAGGTCAACATGAACGGAAATGTGTTACTTATTGAAGCGATAATGAAAATGGTGTTTTCAAGATTGAGTTCTCAGGTGTCATGATCAGCTAATAAAGCATGACCCACCTGATGACTCTTATCTTGGCAGCTGGTATTAAGATTTAGTGGTGCACGTGCCGTTTTGGTGAACTCTAATGGCCGACTGCCCCAGCTAGCTAGCAGGTTCAGGCTGTCAGGTCAAGCTGCACCTGAACTGTGTAGAGAGGACGATTTCTTTAAGAGATAAGGAAGAAGGAAATTGTGTTAATGTAGAATGACGATGAGAATATATTCTGCTGTTCATGACACAATTTGCTCAACAGTGAGCGAGGGACATTATTGTCTTGGAGGCAAGAATCTGCAGGGTCCTCTGATCCCTGAGAAGTTAAGGTCGTCAGAAGGTAAGGTATGGAAGGAGGAAACATAACGGCCTCTACGACTTCATCGTGAACTCATTATTTTTCATCTCCCCTGACTTTCTCCTCCATCCTTCTCTTCTTCTCCTCTCTTCAGATATTTGGACTGACAGTCAAGCAGTCTAGTGGGCAGGAGAGCCCACTGTGCCAAAAGCCATCATGTCACAAACACACACACACACTCTGACCACCTGCGCACTGTAACCACGGATGTGGTCAGAGGAAGGACACACACACATACATGCCAACACACAGACACACACGTAGAGAGCCGGGCAGGTCTGGAGGATTCTGGGTCATGGATGGGAGGTCTGATGAAGATGAGGTGGGACACCGGCGCTGGGCCTCTTCACCGCTCACTGGTCAGCACACCGCTGCGCCTGTGTGTGTGTGTTAGTGTGTGTGTGTGTGTGTGAGAGAGTGAGAGAGTGTGAGCGTGAGGGGATCAGGTCTGATCTGAGCTGATTTTGTCGTCTCTCGGCCCTCTCTGTGGCATCTCCTGACAGGCCATCACACCATAACCAGGAGAAAAAGCAGAGAGGTGGACGTTCAGGGGGGTCTGGGTGGTGGGTGGTGGGTGGAGGGGGGCGGGGGCGTCTAGCAGGTTTAAGGAAGGGGGAAGTCACTCGGTGCATTTCTATGGCCTGATAACACACTCTGTGAATAACACACTCTGTGAATAACACACTCTGTGGATGGTGTTCAGAACTGATGCATTTTTAAAGACTTATCACAATTAAAGTCAGCTGCAATCAGCGTAATATCTCCATCTTAAAAACAGATAAATCTCACTCTGTCATCACGCTCTGCCTTCACTGACACCACTGTGACTGCTGTACACCCTGGAGTCCACATGTTTTATTACATGTAATTTAAAAATGACGCTAGGTGTTGTATATGAGTTCTGTCCATTTATTAATTTCATTTTATTTTATTAGTCAAACAACAGCAAACTTGACTTGAAGAGAAACTTGTGTTTAGGGTGAAATGTATGTGACAAAGCTGTTGTGTTGATGTGGTGTGTGTTCACCAGAGAGGCAGTGTGTCGTATGTGTTTATGTAAAGAATGCAGATGTGTCAGTGAAGCGGTTTGACTCAAAAGAAGAAAAAGAGTAGCAGAGGCCCGTTTTTTTTAATATATATATATATATTGAATTGAACATGTTAAAGGAGCAGTCTGTAGTTTTGGTGAAGACATTTAATCTAAAGAGAAAGATCCTCATTGGCTGATTTTATTCTGCCTAAACAAACTAAATAAACAAACTGTGTAGTTCAACATGAACAGTAGCAACATTTGGTTCTATGAACATTCAGTCTATTGTTTCATTTGTTTGAAATTCTCTTCTTTCATACTGTTTTACTTTGTTTATATGTGGCGGACCCTGCCACCTTTCTAGCTTCAAACAGTGTTCTGGGACCTTATTTTCCTCTGAGAACAGCTGGTGTATACACCGATTGAAAATATATATTTCTGAGTTTGATTGCGTTTAATTGTCTTCTCCAAAACTACACAGTTCCCCTTTAACTGGAAATAGACAACTTTTGGATTATCGGTCTAGAGTAAGTACCAATTATATATATATTTACACACACACACACACATACACACACACACAATGATGATACCTTTTTTCTATGGGTGGCCCATTCGTGCCATAATTAAGTGGTGTAGTGTCTGTGTGTTTCTTATACCTCCTGAGCTCTGAGTGACAGGACAGGATGGGACAGGACCAGATGCTTCCCTTAAAGTATATGTGGGAAGGTGACGACATAAAGGTCTTATGTACTGAACAACAAGTCCTTAGCCTGTAGTGTGCGTCAGAGAGTAGCTGAAGGAAGAGGCCCACACTGAGAACTGACCAGTTCAGAGGTTAGGATTGATTTAATATATACATTTCCATCTAAGTATAGAGAGACTAGCAGGTCAACTTTAGATAACATCGATATGGTCACACAAACATATTCTCTTGAGAAATAATTTACAGAGATGTTATGCAGACCCATTCTTTCCCAACAGGATAGAGGGACCCTTAGGTCCCCAAAAGTAAACAATTAGAGGAAATGGACAGATTCTCAAAAGGACCCGCACACCAAAGAACGGGGGTGAATTTGGTTGATCTCCTAAGACTGAGGGTCCAAGAGGAGTTCTGATAGAGCAGAGGGCAAAGCATTTTTGGGAATCATTTTGCCGAGATTTGAGAATACCAGGGAGTGCACACTCTGGTTGGGACGCTGGCTTGAGATCTGTTTCAATAAAGATTGCTCTATCCACCCAGCCTGCCTCCGCAGAATTTCTTTATCAACATACTACACGCCGACACCTTTGGAGGACGACAGCCCATACACTTCAGTGGAACTGGGTCCGAGGTAAGGTTTGGAAAACAGTGCTAATTTTTTTAGCTGTGAGACTCATACAGGTTGGAGAAGCTACACTGGCAACATGAGTCAAGTGAGCAAAAATAGACCTGAAGACCTGAAAACGACCTGTAGACAGTCGTATCTACATCCTAACAGTGTTTCACTACAGTTTTAATGTCTGTATGTGTAGAATATGTCACAGACATGAAGAGAATACACCTTCATTAGACCACACACCATACACACACACACACACACATTCACACACACTGGACACAAACATGCACTTACAAAGTACATGACAAGGAGGAGTGCTCCTGCTTCCATCACCAGCAGCATGTAGATCCATCAATAAGAAAGTCAACGTCTGCCACATGCACAACAGGGTGTGTGTGTGTGTGTGTGTGTGTGTGTGTGTGTGTGTGTGTGTGTGTGTGAGTGACTCAGATGTCCTCCAGTGCAGACGCACCTTGTTAAGGGTATTTGAGATTGAGTAAGTGATTGATCTACATGTCAGGTGACTAAGTGGTTCTTCTGTCCACAGTTCAGGTCAATTAAGAAATGTGCGTGTGCGTGTGCGTGTGCGTGTGCGTGTGCGTGCATGTGTGTGACATAATTTTGCAGGACATCTGGGTAACATCGTCACCAGTTGTGTGGAAACCCTGGTGGAAAAATGCAGTCTCTGTTTCTAATGCTCTCTTAGCTTCAGCTGCACTCTTATGTAGCAGGGACTCTGCACAATGTACAACTTCAGTCATGACAACTTCCTGTTTCATCTTTCATTCACCATTCTTGTATGTACCCTAACCAGTGCTGGCGAGTTTGAGGTGGATTGGATTAACCTCCTAGGAGAAAGTTGTATGGCCGATGTAAAAGGTTAAAAAAACCCACTAAAATTCTAAAATATATTCAATGGTTGACTTCCCGATGAACTCATAGACCCCGGAGTTTTCTTATTACTACATGTGTGTAGTAGATTTTTTTCCATCTGGGTAAAATGAACCGCAGGGGCTACGAACATTTTAGTTTCGTGGAGGGGTGTTATTTTGCCACACTCAATCCACAGACCCACATCACATATTCATTTTGTCACTTCTGATGCCTGTCTCAAGTTTCTTGAGGTTCCAAGCATCTGTGGCTCCTCAATAACAACTTCCTGTTTAATGGCAAAGCATCAGATTTACAGCGCTGCCATGGAAACACTATTAGATGGAAACTCACTGTCTTTACAATAAAATATCATCAAGGTCAATGTTCTGTTGCTAGCAGGCGAAAATCTACTAGATATTGGCATGTAGACATCTATGGGGAGGGATTCTTATCAAACATATGAAGTCTGGGGCAGATTGGACAAAGTGTATTTACAGCTACAACAACTTCCTGTTTTGTGGCAGAACATCGAATTCACCACGCCACCATGGCACGTAAAACTTAAAATGTAACATTTTTTTAAAATGTTTTTTAAACTCCATTGTCCAAATCTCAGTCAGTCAGTCTGGTTTTTAAAGTTTTTGCAAATTCAGAATAGCCACTTCCTGTTGGGTTTGGGTCATGGCACCAAAAGACCTAAGGAATTTGGTCCACAGCTGAAACTTGCTGTAAGGGCTGCTCTTAGAGGGTGCTGTTGAGCCATTTTGCCACGGCCATGGCTAAGACCCATACAATATGAACATTTTATGCATGTTAGACAAAAAAAAATGATGAGTTTTCAAGCAGAAATGCAATTAATTTTGTGAAATAATAATAATTTGTTGCTTTACAATAGGGCCTTTGCATCTGTTGTTGCTCCGGTCTAGGAGGTCCAGGAAAGTGATGACCTGGATAAAGATAAACTGCAGAATTTGTCTGAATAAAAACAAAACATGGACGGAAGCTGTTTATATATTTTAGAGCTCACCGACCAGAATCTGCTGCTGAACAGAGCCGTGTTATAATAAGGTGAGCTGAAACACTGTGGGCACGAGAAGAGACTTTGACTGTCACAGTGAATTGTGTCGGAGGCTCTTGGTCAACACAGTGATGTGATGATGCTAACCGGGCTGCAGTATATTCCCCAGGGCACTGTGCTGTCTTGGAGCCTCCATCAGCTTTAACAAATGAGCCTCTGCTGGGCAGGTGGCTGCATCTCCTCCACTCCCTCCATCTCCTTGGTGAGAAATGATCCTGGAAAGGGTTAACCCCCCCTCTGTCCTATTTTCCCTCTCCTCCTTCTCCCTCGTCTGCTATCCTCTTCCTCTTTGACTGCCCCTGACTTCGCTCACCTCACTCCAACACCCCCATCCTCCATCTCCATCCTCCATCTCCCTGCATCCATTTGCAAATGATCTGGTTTGTCTGCATATTGTCAGATAATGCCGGCCCGGCCATTCATCACCTGTCTGCAACTCCCAGCACCCTCCACACTTAATTGTTCCCTCTCTGACCTGGAGAATAGAGAATGATGTTCCCTCTGCCTAGCAAGCGAGAAAGAAAGAAAGAAAAAAAAGAGAGAGACAGAAAGAAAGAAAGAAAGAAAGAAAGAAAGAAGTGTGGTCACTCTCCTTTCTCTTTTAATTCCTGTTAACCTTTTCTCTTTGTTCTCCATCTATCCTGTGTTTCTAGGTCAGATGAGAAGAAGAAAGAGAACAAGGAAAGGAGACAAGGAGAGGACAGGAGAGGAGGGAAGACATCAAGCAGACTTATACAGACACAAACATATAGCCTAGTATATGCATTGGATACACACACACGTATACACACACACCTTATCCTTATCAGAAAGCTATTTGCATTTGTGTTCAGCTGACTGGAAAACAGCTGTCCAATTTTCCAGTCATGGAAACACATGGATAATGAGAGAAAAAGCAAAATGTCCAGGAAGATCTTGTGTTCTCCTGGAAAATGATTTAAATGTTCCCTATTTTCCTATCAGCGCTCCCCAAAATGGATGACACCATCACCTGAAAGGGCGAAGCTATCATATAAACATTCAAATGCTAACGTTAGTTTATGAACCAGAGAATTTTGAACAGCCTGCATGCTGTGAACATCACACAGCACCTGCAGGCTGGATGACATTAACTGAACGTTAACACTGAAGTGGCCGAAACTTCAAATAATGTTACAATATGCTTCAAATGTAATTATTAGTCACCACTGGCTGGTCATTGTGTTTATTGTGTTTATTGATGAACCATTAGTGGGCTGTGCTTGAGTTTTTCTCGTGGTTGGTTTGTAAAGACAACCAGCCAGCAGCAGAGCTGATGCAGCAGATTGTGAGGCAGCAATCCCACAACCACAGCCAACAGGCCGGGTGGTGGAGGTGCCGCTGCTCCAACATCTGGCCCGTCCGCTCTACCTGATGAGCCTGTAGACGTTACGAGCCTGGAGAGGGCAGCACACATACACATATCTTCATGTTCTCTATCATATTTATTGTTGAGGCTCAAGAACAGCTGAATGTAGCAGTTTACTTCATAAAGTATGTCTTATTCATTCTATTGTACATTTTATCTTCCACTTTAATGGGGTCAAGTGAAAAAAGGACAGTTCAAGTTCAATGTTATATTTTATATTTTATTTTATTAATTATTTTATAAATGTAGCAGGAACAGCTAAATGTTTCAGTTTACTTCAAAAAGTATTTTGTTTTCCAGATTTATATGCAGTACACCGAGATGCTGCTGAAATAAGACATATAAATACTGACTGACATGTGACGTGTGTTGCTACTGGAGATATGACTCATGATGTATTGTGTCCAGAGGTGAAAGATTTAATTGGTTAGAAGTGAAATTAAATTTTTTTGTTATCACAGAAATAGTAAAGTATCGAACAAAGGTGTCGAATTCCAGGTATCGTTATCGGAACCGGTATTGGTTCAAATACGTTACCCAACCCTAGCAGCTATGGAGAAGGTCTCGTTGGCCCAGCTCCTGTGTTGAGTCCTGAGGGGTGGGGACAGGAGGTCGGCATCAGAGGAGCGAGAGCTTACTGCTTAACACTCATTGATCCTGTGAACAAACATGTGATGTGTGATGTGATGTGTTGGTGCATGTGGTCAGTAATACACAGGCGCAGATAGTAAGCTAGAGCTGAACCCAGTTTAATGCAGGCTACTTACTTCATAACCATCATACTCATATGAGCAGTTTGTTGAGGAGAGGATGGAGCTGTGTGTCATTCACTGTTACTCCTCTTTTGTCCCTTTATCCTCATTTCCTCCATGATGGACACCTCTCACACCAGGCAGGAGACTTCCCCATCCCTCTCCTACTCTCTTCAATAATAAATGGATGCTTCCATCATGACCTGCGAGGAGCGTTGAATCGGTCATGCTCTGGGGAGAGAAGAGGACTTCTAGGTGTCGCAACCGAGACATTTCTGCTTGTGTAAAAGAAGAAGGTTTTGTACACAGTTGAGTCAATCTAACATGATCAGACTGTTGCACAGTTGAGACACCTACTACTGAAAGGTTCTAGACACTATGTACACTGTGAGAACATTATAAAGACAAGTGAGTGGTCTCTAAACTGTAGCCTTGTGCTATAGACATGGACAGACATTAAAATATATATGTATGCTCTATATGCAGCTTTAGTTTCTGTCTATTCTGTACAGTTGTTCGATAGATCTGGCCATCAGCTGAGGTTTTGACCACATAGGCCATTCTGAAGCATGTGTGTAACTCTGTCTGTTAACCCATATGCTAATACTTCCTATTTGTGGACAGCTGAGTGCTAAACCACGGTTATCTGAGGACATAACCTGCTGTGTTTCTACAGTGCAGCACATGTGGTTACTGCAGGTGTCTTTTCAGCAGTACAGATGGCTGTGATAGAGTTCAAGAAAAGCTCCGGGTGTGCGATGTTGGATTCACCTGTTGCCATAACTGCCTTCCCGAGTGGTTTCATGATGTTGACTTTAAAGGAGACTCGCGTTCTGGTCCATGGGCTCTGCATTGTATGGTCCAACTGGGCAGTGTAGTGTAGTTTAAAATGAACAGTAGCAGCATTTGGTTCCAGGCACATCCAAGACATAGTGTCCATAATACTCCCAACAATATGCTGAACAAATAATTCAGTCTATTGTTTAAATTGTTTGAATGTCTCTATTTGGAGAATACATGAAATACACCAATCACAGGTTTCACTCAGACTCCAGAGCTGAGCCCTGATGAATGAAGCCTGAAGAAACAAACTGACCTTAAAGGACAACACAGTTTATACTGTTTTACTTTGTTGATATGTGGCGGACCCTGCCACCTTTCTAGCTTCAAACAGTGTTCTGGGACCTTATTTTCCTCTGAGAACAGCTTGTTTATTCACTTATGGAAAAAAAAGTTTGTATTATTACCTCATTTATATTGTTAATATTAAAATTCTGAGTTTGAATTTCTTCCCCAAAACTACTTTGTGCCTCTTTAATGCAGCATTTCTTAAAACATAAGTCACAAAGTAGGAGACAGAAAAGAAAAAAGATGGCAGGAAAGACAGGAGGAGAATCTGCTCAACAGCCAGGTTTTAAGTTATAAGATCAAAACAAAGTTAAAAGTGAGTTTTAGGATGTGCTTTAATTATGTGCAACAATGTGGCTTCTCTGAAACTTTGCAAGAGGCTGTTTCAACAGCAACAAAAAGTTAATCACCCTCTATACACAAGTGCTGGCTCAGCCAAGCATCACAGGATCTTGCATTTCCATAACAGGGCTGTCTGCTGGAGGGTGTCTCTCTTTCATTTTGTTTTTTAAATATTTCAACAAGACATACAGAACTCGCACATAAACTCACATAAGACATGGCTTTAGATCCCTTCCCTGACCCACCCACTTACAGACTGAAGGAGGACCGACTCAAAAGCAGTAGATGTCAGTCAAATTTAAAATTGAGGGGGTGAAAAAGGGACATTAATATATGAATGAATCCAACATAAAATATCAAGAGGCACGGTCACACTCATCACATAAAGCCACACCAGTGAGATTTGGAAGGCATCCTCCTCAACAGTGATGTGGAGGCGTTGCTGTGGTAGAATAATACAGCGCCAACAGACCTGGGACCAGCTGACCAACAGCCTCTTTATGAAATTGAAAGTTTCAAATCCTGATTATAGTTATATAGTGCCAATTTTTTTGTAGGCCTAATATAGGCCTATTTTTTTCTTTGACCTCATAGCTGGCTACAGCCATGGTTCCACCTCAGTCCTCTAATGGGACTAACACGTCTACTCGTACTGATGCAGGATCAAAAAGAAGCTCTCGTTGAGGAAAATGAGCGAGGAAGTCAGACTTCCTGGTAAGTCATGGAAATATGTCTCAGCACAGCATAGCTCTGATCGATCTGAACTCCGTTCAGGGAACCAGTATTTGAAAAGTTGTTTGCTTGTCGCCCGGCCGACAGACCTGACGCAGCATGAATGAAAAACAGACTAATTGGTCTGAATGCACCATAAAGGATAAATGATCAAACACTGTTGATTTGGGGATGCTAAAGATACATTTGGGCTGAGGGAGGTTCCATTTAGAGGAGTTGCTGGACATGAATGGATTTGTTGGCTGAATGTAATAAATACAGTCTTGAAATGATTCCAATAGTTTGAACAGAGGTATGAACTAGTCTGCCAGCTGATCTCCGTCTTGTGCCCTTTAGTGACACCACCAGTTATGCAGTGGAAGGTTTCCCTGAACACACTCTGACTGAATAAACACAGATGTTCTGATTGATGATGGTCAGTAATGCCCCTATGTAAGCTGCGACACCTAGCCAGCATTACTTTACTAGTTCATGATTACATAAATGTATTATGCAAACTATTAGATTAGGTAGCTAAAGCAAGTATGAGACAATGTGTTATGGTGAAATCACTTTATATGAAATGAGCATCAGTTGTGATGCAGTGAACTAAGCAGATGGCTTCACCTTCAGTTCCACGCTCACTCTCCTAAAATACTGATGGCTCAGCTTTAACCTAAACCTGAACCTAAACCCCCCCACCAGCGTGGCACCAGTAAAACACTTGCCTGACAGTGGTGCTCTGACTGGGGCTGCTGTAATTGTATATTAATATGGATGGCAGTTGATAATTCATGGCGCAGGATTACTTGGACTACTTGGAGTGCAGGTCCCAGGTCTGCTTCCAGCGCTGACACAGCAAGCGCTAACAATACCGGACATGCCTCGCTCCCCACTGCCCACCCTGATGGCCATTATAATAATATATTCAAGGATTAAAGGGGTTTTATCTTAGACACCCATGAATTATAAGTGGGGCAATTCAAAATTTAATTGCCCCGAATTAAATGATTCAAGATAATGTTTCATAAATTCTTGAAAGGGCCGGGGGGCAAAGAAGAGGGAAATACATGAAATAAACCTTTTTCTCCCAATAACAGGAGAACAGAGAGGAATGACCTCCTGTCTCTGGAGGAGGTTTGATCCAAAGGTAGAAGGTAGAAACACAACACAGAGATGAGAAATGAGATGAAGTTTAATTCCTGACAGCTTCAGGACGAGATTCCTTTTCAACGCTACACCGACAGCAGGAACACAGAACTACTGCAGACGGTAATTAGTCCAGTTCAGCTGGATCACACGTACCTCCCAAGAACATGATACATCTACACACACACACACACACACACACACACACACACACACACACACACACACAGGTCTTTTGAAAAGCAGTGAACAGACTGAGTAACTAATAAGTTTGGTTGCAGACAGACAAGTGACACATCAAAACACGAGCATCATGCGGTACAAAGTGATCAGAAGCACCTGATGTAAAGTGAACAGAACTGCATAGCACTTGGAGAGGGAACATTGTGTTGACTAGAAGTGAGCCCAACTCACACAGATCACCAAGCCAAAGCCAAGATTCACTGACAGTCACAGCAGGTATCTGTATCAGTTTATATGGAGCTGAGGTATGTTAGTTCAAATCTCATTAACCCTGTTGTACCAATCACTCAGCCTATCTTATATCTGAGCCAGCACTCAGTTCTGAGAACAATCATCAGATAGGGGAGACCAGAGACTGTTGAGTCGAGGAATTCCAACCATTTTTTTCACAACCGCCAACAGGTCATGCTATACACAGACCCAGGGAAGTAGTGAGAAGTAGACAAGTTTCCATTACTGCAGAGGCGTCTTCCAACAATATCTATGCATTTGAATGAGAGATGTCCTACTTTAACCTTTACCTTCTATGTAAGGTTTATTTTTTACAACGATGTTTAGGAAATCAGGAAGAACCTGTGCAGTTCTTAGCTGCTCCAACAGTAGTGGCAAACAACTGAATGTGAAATACACGAGCCGTTGCACCACAGAGTCCCTGTCTGACTATACACTGTACTGTAGAGTCCATGGGCTAGAAGAAGTCCAAGATGCTCACCAGAAGTGGATCAAGAATATTATAATTATGATTATAATGATTATTATTATTATTATTATTATTATTATTATAGGGGTTGTTGTTGTTGTTGTAATTCTGACCCTCCATCCGTCAACTGTAGTTGGCATTTTGTCGCCCATCACCAGGTGTTAATGAAATAATTTACCTAAATATTTTTTTTACTAATGTTATATTCCTGTAATGAGTACATGCAGCTCTGGATTGATTATTCTAGCTGGCTGGTACAGAAATGTTTCATCACTTGAAAGGTGGCATCAAGTATCTCAAGTATATCTTAAGTTTCAGGCTATTGTCATAGTCAATGTCTAACATGTACAATCTGAATAATGTTTAGATCACCATCCATATAAGGTGCCTTCATCAGTAAAAGGAGGACACTGTCTAACATCTTTCATGCTCCTGTCACTCTCAGCAGGCTGCAGTAATGGCGGTGATGCTAGGTGGCAGAACACGGTGACAGGTCGCCATTCCGAACGTTCACTTTCATGTTTCGGAATGCCGGCCCGAACCTGAAACCCTAACCCTAACCATAACCCGGTCGGAATGGCGGACCGTCGGAATGGCGGTCCTTCGGAGTGGGGGTCGCCCCCCGCAGAACACACACATAGGTCACTGGGTTTGTAATTAACTGTTTATCTGATGGAGATTGAAAAGTATGTGCGCTCACAATTCATCTGCAACTTCACATCATCAAATAAAACAACACTGCTTCGTTACTGGCCGCTGATGTTAGCGGTGCTTTATAGGTTAACATTAGCAGCCTGTGCTCCGACTCTGCTAGTGCTAGTGCACTGATAAGAGGAGCGGTACCAACAGCAGCAACATCACTGCTGGACTTCAGTTCAATTTCGGGTGTCATATGCCATCAAAGGGGAAAAGCAACATGCTTTTTATAAAGAAAAGGCCTGAAATACAATTTAACGGCAAATTGCTTATCAAAATCCTCATTTTGAAGTGTCCATCTGAAAAATTTCTGTTTAAAACTTTACCCTACCCCTCCATCCCAACAGGAATCAGGACACCATAGATTTAGACGTAGGGAACTGGGACTGGGCATAGATGGCAGTTGACTCGCCTTCAGTTTGGAGAAGCAGAGAATAGCCCTGGCACAGAAGCTAAGCAATGTACTGCTGTGTACACAAGGCAGCAAAATATACTAAAGTCACCTAGAGGAAGGCCACATCCAAAAAAAATGATTTAAAAAATAGGATGGCACTTGATAGAGTGTACCTCCACCAAGGCCCAGCACTCCCCTTCAATTCAATCAAGCCTAATCCCATACCAAATAAAAAACGTATTTAAATCTGCTGGATCCAGATTTTTATTTGGATCTGCATCAAACTGTACTCACACACAGATACCTGCCACCTAAATATGCCTGATTTTTTTCCATCAAGATCTATCCACAAAAATGTCGAAAAAGTAAGAAGAAATTCCTGGATGTGTCTCTTTATCTGGATCAACACCAAGTTTTGTGAAATCCTCCTGACAAGAGGTTACAGAAGAACTGGAGAGAGGGGGAACTTCTGTGGAAACTGTATTTATTCACTGGTTGGTAAGTCATTTGATTCATTTTAAGTATTTAGTATGATCTTACATGATGTTTGGGTGCAGCAGTGATCTTCTGTGCCTATCTGACTTATTTGTGGCTGGTCTGGACGTTAAGTGTGTGGAGGGTCGCTTAGAGTTGAGAAAATATAGTGGTAAAAGAAAGGGCTGTCGGACAGCAAGGTACGGGGCTGAAAGTATACAAAAGATAGCATACACTTAAACTCATATAGATATTATTTAGGTGAGCCTTCTTTTAGTTGCATTGCTGAGCTTCTGTGTTGGTGCTCCCGTTTGTCCAAACTGGGGGCATTGCTGACCACCATCATCTGCAGGTACGAAACTGACTATGGATAAGTACCTCATGCAACTCCATTAGAAAAAAAGAAAAACATAATCGGCCTGGCTTCTTCATAGAGCTAAGCTATGCTAGTTTCAGCTGGTAACTCCCCATGAAATCAAAATTAAAGTCTTGACATTTGTATGTGTGCAGGGATTGAAACTTTAGCGATGATTTAAATGTTAAGACAGGAGACTCGGTTTAAAGAGATTTCAAATGTGTCTTTATTCATTGCTCCACCTTCAAACAATACAATGACAATGAGTCCTTCCACTGAAAGTGATTGTATTCATGGACAGCACTTACCCATGGTTCACTCTGTGTGTTAAAGGGAACACGAGACAATGGACTCTTTAATCTCAAAACCACCAGACTGTCAGAGCAACATGAGCAGAGTGCATCAGTCCAGAGCGTTAAAGTTCGTTCTTAATTTTGGGAACACCAGTTTGTCAGAACAATTAACTCACTAAACTAATTAACTAAATAGCTAAACTGGCACCTGCTAGTGTTGTGTGGGGCTTTTAACCACATCTCATGACCCTCATAGTAAAGTAAATGGTGATGTGATCATGTGACCAAAAGTTTATATGGTACTTCAGTCACCAGTGTTGGGCAGTAACGCATTACTCAGTAATATATTACCATAAGGGATTACAAGTAACACAGCGTTACTGCGTTACTTAGCTAGGCTGTCTTACATTGACGTGTACACGACAGGTCAGGGCAAGTTAAACAACAGAAACTGGATTTCTGAATCAAAAAAAGATTTGCTGCTGGGTAAGTAATATCGTGGAGGAGACGTTACCTTTGTAAAAGTAATATAGTAACGATTAACATTACTTAGTTCTTTTGATACCAAGTAATAAGTATTATCATAATAAGTAGAGTAACTTATTACACTTCCTGAGTAACTTGCCCAACACTGTCAACATGTGGTTGTGTATGTGTGGAGGTGGTGACCTCTGTCCATCTCAACTCATCTCCAACCAGAACCATGTTCATTTTTCATTAAGGCATGAAACTTGGTACAGTCGTACAGGTCGGGGCCCCAATGTGATGTACTCACTACAGTGTGTGATGATGCTATCATTGTCATCATGTTTGGCTCAGGTGAGAGGATGTAAAATACATCATTTGTTTATGGCTGAATGTAAAATGGTCGCCATGACACGTTTTTGGGATGATCAGGGACCGAAACTGTACAACTGCACCAAGATTCACCTCAGATTTGGCACACATCATCTGGACTATAGGACTAGTATGAATCAGTTGAATAACTATATCTTCTGATGGACGATGAAAAAAGGTGGTAAGCTCAGAAAAATTAGTAGGATCTTGACTTCAGATTATTTTGTCAAACTATATCGTTTATGTGCTGTTCATGTAAAAGCGAGCCACATACAAAAGCATCATTAACAAAAGTGTGTCCCTACATTTCTGTAGGAGAGTTGAACCTCACCATCACTAAACACAAAGGGTGAATAATGAGGTGAGAGAGAACGTTAAACTGGAAGTATGCATTGCCATATTCTATACAATAGGGTAAAATGTTGTGATTGATAAGAATTATAACCAAAGTGCACATTTTTCCTCCACACTGCGTAGACTGTCAGGGCTCTGGTGGGTATCAGTGCACAGACACACAGCTATCGGGGCCCCTGCAGTTAACACAAACTGTGTTTTTCATACAAAAATTGTCATGTTGAAATTGCCTCATTCTAAGGCAGCTGAACAAAAGCTTCCAACCGTGAACTTACATGAGATGTCATCTTGTGTCTCACTGAGTCCTCAGTGTTGTTTATGGCTTTCTCACGGGCAATAACAGTGATCACTCGGTCACTCATCGCTCCCTTTTGGTGACATCAGCAGATAATCACTGCATGTAAACTGAGTACATTCATAAAAATACTTTTTAAAACACAAATAAATCAAAATTCTTTGTTAATGAGGACTACAACTATCTAATGAGAGCAAATGAACAATTTGAGGGTAAAAATATGTTTCACTGAGGAAGCAAAAAAAAAAAACATCTTCCACCTTGATCTGTACTGATCCATAACAGGTACCATCAGTTTAAAACAACTGTTCTCAGGTTAATGAGAACATTTTCTGTTTCCTTCAGTTCTGTTGCTTGAAATGATCTTAACCTAAGAAAAAGGGAATTGTGGGCAGTGATGGTCTTAACTCAGTAGCACAATACAAAATGCTCTAGAGGATACGATTGTCAACTCAAAACATAGTGGACATATATGGAGACAAACTGCAGTAATAAACCATCCAATTCACAAGATTAGAGAGATTTTGGCTTTGTGGAAATAACATTCACCCAACTCCATTTTATTTTTTTCTCTCCACCTAACGATATATACTGGAGCCAGTTTGTGGTTCCAGCTTGCTGTATGCCTCTAAAATGCTTCGATGTAAATCTTTGTTTCAAACTTAGAACAAAAGCTGATTTAAATCAAAAAGTTGTGCACAGAAGGCTGAGGGGCACACTGGCAGCATCTTTAAACAAGTTCAGCTGTGAACAACTCAGAAAAGCCCACTGGATGAACACAAAAAGGAAAAGTTCTGCATCTTTGAATTACATTTTTCAGCTTCTATACTTCTGAGTCGTTTAAGAGAGACACACACACACCAAAAAAAATAAAATAAATAGCATGGGCTGTGGCAGTAGGTGGATTACACTTATTCACTGTTCTCTTTGGGATTATCCTCAGTCCGAATGGCACTTAGATCGGCCATTTCCCTTTGGCCCTTCTGGGTTGAACTTTCAAATGAGTCCAAAGCTGAATTAACATCTTTCCTGACCTTCTCCTGCACTGGCTGTCTGTTAGCCTCCATATCCATCTCATAAAGAACCTTCTCCCCATTCAGAAGGTGACTGTGTTCCTCCACCTGGATCTCCTGGCCTTCCTCCACCTCCTCCAGCTTGCGCAGGATAATAGGAAGCTTTGCATCTGCCCCCGTATTCTCCAGCAAAGCGATATCGCTTTCCTCATAGCGAGGCAATGGAGCACCCTCTTCTAATTTCTTCTCGAAGTGCAGGCGTTTGGCCCGTCCACTGGCTGATGCCTTCTCCAGGATCTGCTTCTCAGCCTGGCGGAGCTGAATCACCACGCGAGAATGGAGAGATAGATCAGGTTTCTCCAGCAGGGACTGGTCCTCCTACAAGAGACCAGGCCAGGAGTTAAGAGATAAACAAAAATGGGAGACAGAAGGAGGAAAAGATGACAAAAGGTCTTAAGCAGATGCTTCTCACAAGGTTGTAGAGCTCATCCTTCATATTTCTGACTTTGGAATTTTGTGGGGCTGTTTCCCCACATTTTAGTAAAACACCATATGAGATTCAAACACATAGTTTTGATGCCCTTCCTACAAGCTACTTCACTTGAACCATACTGAACTAGGGATGTGCACGGTTACTCGGATACTCGGGTACCCGAGTAGACAATCTGCTAATCGGTTACGAATTATTAACCGGTTAACCTAGGATTATTTCATTGTCGGCGATGCCGGGTGTATAGTCGCTCTGTTTCTCGTCTATTTCAGCCTTTACACCGACCCCACCGGTGTGTTTGTAACGTTAGCTTACCCAGAAGCCGAGCAGTCAAGCCTGTCCAATAGGGACCCGTGTGCCGTCACATGACGGGCTAAAATCCAATGGGAAAACATGATCTGCCAAAGATCGTTTATTTACATCAAGATGGTTGCTCTGTTGCCGTGTGTGATCACTACTATCAGGAAATCTCCCGTAAATCCTAATAAATAATGCGTAAATTAACATGTATGCAATATTTCGGGGTCCGCCTGCTATTCCGACATGTCTCTCTTTAGACATGCCGCTATTCCGACAAGTCTCCGACAATGGCAAAAAACAATGTCGAAATAGTGGGACGCTTGAAAAATAACTTTAATGCCGCTATTCCGACAATTACAGGTCACTGTCTAAATAGCGGCATGTCGGAATAGCAGCATGTAACCGCATTTGTAACCTTAAACTGGCTTACAACCACTCAACGAGTTCGATGCGAAACCACTTAAGGTTCAAGAAACACGAAAGCATAAGCACCGCTAATTACTGGGGAAAAAAAATAAAAAAATCCCGGGGTATAAATGCGCTCCGTCCAGAGGGGAAACTTTTTTTTTCCCCAGTCATAAACTCATATGTGCATCTTAAACTCCAATCTACTCTTATTAACCACCTGATATTTTGTCTGACGACGCTGTGTGTCAGCAATGCGCTGTCTGATGGACAGAGCGCATTTATGAGTCATATATTTTATTACTCGGTTACTCGATTAGGACCAGGTTCGGGTACTCGGTTAGAAAATTACTCGAAATGCCCATCCCTATACTGAACCCTTGACACTCTGCAATCAGAAGCCCCAAATTACAACTTTCAACATGACTTAAATTCAAGCCGACTGACCTCTGATGTGGTCTTGTAGGTCTTGAGAAGCAGAGCAGCTCTGGTCTCGAGGAAAGTCCACAGCTTGATCTCGTTCTCCCAGCTGACAGGGAACTCACTGTTGCCCAGTGTGAAGATCTTATTGATGGCACGGTCTCCAAGTAGGTAGTCCTTCAGTTCCTCTGAAATCCAACTAAGTGTTAGCATCTCTTTTACAGAAAGCATTAAACTGCTGCCAGAGGACCATTAGTAAATAGTAGTGAAGTGGAAATTGAACATAAAGGGAAATGTGTTTGAAGACATGTCCACCAATAGGAAGGCAGCTTGTTTCATCTTCCCATTAACAACAAAATCAATTACTCCTGTAATCATTATAATGGACTGTGTCATCAGAGCAGACTTAAAGCTTGCTTGGATCACCATGTATGTTAAACATAGAAACATATGAGATGTGTGACTCAGAGCAACAGATATGGGACCCCCAGCTTGGTTTCTAGGAACCGAGTAGACCCCTGAAGATTTCTAACTCAGAGTAAGATGAGATCATATTCATGAGAGACTGACAGACAGGTCCGGGACATGTTGGCTGAGCTTAGCGCACAGACTTGAGAAAAGAGAGAAAGTTATCAGGGTTTTGTTCAATGTAAATGAGAAGATATTTGAGATTTGCTCCATGTAGTACAACATGCGTAAGATAACCAACTAACCAAACCAACGGACACGAGTGAAAACACAACCTCACTGGCAGAAGAAATGATTTAAAGCTAAATCTCTATAGAATTGTAAAGGGATTTGAAACGAGCAGATTCGATACAGGACTCGGATGTGATAAATGCTACGGCCTTATCTGTCATAGTTTTGGGCAGACAAAGATCTGAAACTAATAATCTTCTCATTTAACACTGCTGCAAACATGAAAAAGTGTGGGACTATCATTAATATGCAATCAAAGTTTCTCATTAAATCCTTTTGTGTAAAACCTTTTGCTAAACCAGCCAGACTTGACCTTCCAACACTGCCTGGAGATAACTTGGGTCAAGATCAACATTTAAATTTCATAATGTGTAAAATAATGACAACATTTCCCCTGTTCTGAATCCTTCGTCCTGCTGCCTTTGATCCGAGGACCTAAACATGACTCGGTTACACTGGAGGGTGAAAGAGGCAAACTGTAGCGCCCAGGTTGTGTGCACACTGTTCTATCATGTCCTACACACAGACACACACATCCAATGGTGTTGGGGCTGTTTTAAAAATTAACATGCAGCAAAAAATCTGAATAATATATCACTCCGGGTCCTGAGGACAAGTCCTCTGACAGAGGCGTAAGTGGCCTTGTGTGCCTGGGGATTTATGACACGGATGCCATTTCTGCATACATGCCGATGAATATTGCAAACCCCCCTGGTGGATTGCTCCTTCCACACATCTGGTGCACTGCCTCAATTAAGGAGCTCAGGAATGGACGGGCCTTACTCTTCCTCTCTAATTCTACCTCCACCTCCTCTCTGTCTTCTCCCCTCCACTGATATGTGGAGCAAACGGTAGTGACGATGGTCTCAGTGTTTTGGCTTTGAGGGTCTACAGGGAATGTCTTGCTGCTGGTATTTCACAGTGTGTGAGTATGTTGGTGTATGTGTCAGTGTCTTACCCTCTGTCATGCAGAAGACTCTGAGGAAGGCTAGGAGCTGGGCTGAAATGGGGGGTTCATTACAGTGGAGAGCAAAGATACAGGACCTGCAAACACAACACAGAGCGATGTATTAGTAATAAGTAGGGAGGCACAATGGGACCCACACAACAATAATAGCTCATTGCATAAATTATCTCTTATGCACTTTAAAACTCAAGCTCAGGGATGGACTGGTCCAGAGTTCAAGTTCAAGAGTTTGCTTTGCCTCTTTCTGTCTATTGTAGCCTGCTGGATCAGTGTTGGGGTATTTAGTATTACTGGAAAGTCAATGGATTAACATTATTCAAAGTCTTTCAACAGTAAACAACATAAAGAGAGAACATAAAAGATAAAAAAAAAAAAAAGACCAGATTAAAGTGTTACATGTTTCTGACTGCTTTGGCTTTAAAACCGGGCAGGAAACGAAAAAATTCAAAATCAGAAAGTTTTACACCCAAAAAAGTAAAAGAAGTATTAAACGTACTGTGGACTCCACCTCTGTCTGCACAGCACCTCATTCTATAACATGAAATTCTTGTATTTGTTGTGTCTCTGTAAACATGATATTAATGTTGCTGTTTGGAGTATTTCTCAGGTTAGCAGCCTGACAGAAAATATATGAAACAAGTGTAATCCAGGACTCAGCAGAAACCATTCAGCATCATAACATTACACTCTGAGGTAATTTGGAAGAGGACAGTATTTTCCCCCTATTTCAGCAAAATGATCGATGTGGCGATCCGTAGCACAGGGTCGACAATATTACACCACACAAACACATTATAGCCACCTCCCCGCTCCTCCTATTAAATTATTCCTCTGTCCACTGCTCCAGAGCATCCAGCTCAGGGAAGTTAACTCTTTGTTGTAAATGCTGTACTCTGATACAGTGTTCAAGGGTTTGGTAGACTTAGAGAGACAAACTAATAACAAACATGTAAATGAAAAGTCAAAAGCGCTTCGCCACTGGTCAAAAATCCCACTTAAACCCTCTAAGATCAGGCTTTTGTGTGCAATGTGAATGTGTAAACTCTGAAGCTACACCCGGGTCAGTTGATGCTGCAGTAGACACGGGTTTTTAATCACCTCGGCTCAGCTTTGATCCAAATGTAAGACCCAGGTGAACAAGCTAAACTCCACTGTGCAAAGTGATGGCGCTTTATCAACATAGGAAGCTGCTCAGTGGTGTTTTGAAGACAAAAAAGCTCAACTTCCTGGGTATGAAAATACCTGGATAGGCGCTAAACTTCCAGTTAAAATAATCGTGCAGCTTTTCTAGACTTTCAAAAAGTTATTGGACCGAATGGCTCAAATTCAACCGTGAAACGAGTCATGTTGCTGTGGCTGTGACGCTCAAAAGAATTTATCCATTGTTTTACAGACGCTTCTTTCACAATGGATTAAATGTTGTTTTCTCTTCTGTTACAACCGTTTCCACTGCATTCATGAGGTGAACGTGACGTCAGTGATGTACAACCTAATGCTTCAGATAGAAGTCACAGATGGGCTGCCCTGCCTGCCGCAATTGGGAATGCGGTCAACAGGCGATTCTCAGTGGGTATACCACCATGTAGACCTGCTTATTTGCTAATGAATAGCGGTATTAATTTCACTTATCAGACTGTTAACAGAATAAAGTAGAAGCAAAATGAGTGATTTCTACATTGTATAAAGACTCTGATGGTAACAGCCACTCAACATCCCAATGAGGCCCAACACTAAATCTGATGCTGTATCCTTTGAAAATGATCTACGAGCATATCTGTCAGTTTAATAGAGCACAATGGCAACAACGGGGATTGTTTCATTTAATTTCCACTGTTGAGATTTAGACTGTCATCAATAAGAGATTAAAAGGTGTCTGATTAAAAATGCAGAGGAGAGAATGTTGCATAAAATTAAGGGGCAAATGATAAAACGATTAAGCTTCTTGAAGATCAAAGTGTTAGGGAGGATGGTAACTTGATACTTGGCGGGGTGGAAGAAAACAAAGAAACCTGCTGCAACATTTATATTACGTGTTTCACTGACGCCAAAGGGAGACGAGAACTGGTACAAGTATCAGAATGGAAGAAGCCTCTTGGATGAGCGGTGAGAGCGTAGTGTAAGAGATAAGATAGTGGACGGATAGGGGACGTGTTATAGTGCAAAACAAGTAACTGTTTAGCTGAGGAAGAAAAACAAAATTTCATCCACCAGAGTTTTACATGTGGGAGCTGAGCTGATCCTAGAATCACCCCTGCATGGCACAGCCAAAGTGGCACCCAACTGTGTTTGTAGAGAGCTAGGAAGGGAAGAGGAGGACATTTTTTGTGACTGGAAAACAAAAAGCTTGTATACAGCAAGAAGAGTTAGACATACGCTGGGATACCGGCTCGCGCCAGCACTTCTGCCTTCATGGCATAGAGGCGTTCGCTCTTACTGACGCCCAGCTTGATCTTCACTCGGTCATGAGCGTTGTCTTGAAAGAAGAACCCATTGTGGATGACAAACTCGGCATTGGATCTTGTGCCATAGAAGATGTAGATCTACGAGAAGAATAAATCATCAGCATCAACAACACTATCATCACCTTTCTTGGTGGCATGCACTAAGTTAGACTGTGATGATGAGGAGCAGGCATTTTCAAACTTCAGTCTTCACCTATACACTGAGGTCATGACCTCCTCTTTGTCGGAGTTTTAGCAACCCTGGTACAGTTTATATGGTACATTCAAAACCAGCAATGGTGGTTGTTTAACAATGAATGTAACAACTCACATGATCCCATGATACTTCCAAAAGTCAACACACTCCGTCTTATCTTATCATTTTGATTGACAGACCCCGGCTGAAATTAAATACTGTGCGTTTAAATGAACTTTGCTTTGTTACATATGAAAAATACAAATGATCTTAGAGTCTCTTTTAGGGGGCAAGGACTTTGAGTCATGACTTGAATTGTGGCTGTGGCTCTGGTTCCAATGAGAAATTGGTTCAATGCTGATAGCATAAACCACCGCTCAAAAAAATGTAGGTAATAAAAAATGGATTAATGGATTTTGCAACTGTTTTTCATTCTCTAATTTATCTTCCACCTGGATTACCATAATTCTCTGACTGTTGTAAACCAACGTTAAACTGACTGAGTCTAAGAACAACAGGTGTAATTTCTGGGTGACGGTTAGAGAGAAGCAAGAGACAACAAAGACCAAAGAATAAGATGTAGTAGAGTCAAATTTCTCTTCACCTGTTCGTTCTCCTTGTAGTCCTGCAGTGCCACACATTCACAGCGATCATCCTCCAGGTTGTAGCCAGTGGTGATCTGCAGACCAACAACAACTTTCACTAATTCAACTCAAAAAGCGCTCAATAAACATATTTGTATATTTCCCCACTTCATTTTTTATTCTTTTGATTTGTAAGAGAGAAAAAATGTGTAAATCTGGCCTACTCAGATTTGGGACATGGTAGTCAATATTCAGGCAGAGCAAGTAGAACATAGCAGAGCTACTGATATGGTTAGCGTTGACGTTAACAATTGTCAGTCAAATTCTTCATGGGTTTATAATGTATGCAAGTGTGTGAGAGTGAGATAAAGACTTTACCAGTCCATTTGTGTGGTTACACATGTCCCAGAGGGGGATGAGGGCCAGAGTGACTCGGCTGCCGTCCTCAGTAGGGATCTGGTTCTGACGGGTCATCACAGAGGACACCGCCCACCTGTCACAAACAATCAACCAATCCCCAATTGTTACAGTCAAGTTTGTTTCCTGCACTGACATCTGGCACAATACAGCTTCATAAAGAAGAAGGAAGTTCATCAACTCTAACACTGGTATTGCCAAAGAGAGAGAAGGCTTGCATCAGATGGAGATGGAGAGAGAAGGATGGAGGATGGAGGGAGGGTGGATGAGTAGAAGAGTGGAGGGTGAACAGAGCAGAAAAGGAGGAAAAAAGGAGGAAGGAAATGGAGAGAGAATGGCAGTAAGGAGAGATTGAAGGAATAATTCATCACTGGCCCACTTTCTTTAATCCTTTAGCATGCAATAATTTAGCTTAATGAAGAAACATGGTTGATTACTACCTGGTTGTTGTGTTTTGCACTTTTGGCAGTTATCTCCGTCAGTTATGTTAACATTGTATTCATCAAGTTAGTTGGTGAATGAAAACACAGTAATTGCTTTAATGAAGTCAGATGGACCAAAAAACACGAGCAGTCAGGTAATCTGACAGTTATCTGAACTAGGGGTGAAAACATTTCCTTTGAGAATCACATTTCTGAAATGAGTCACACATTCTAAAATGTGATTATTGTGCATCAGGGATAACCTTTATGGTGTCTCAGCGCTATGTTTAGAGAACCCGCAACAGAGCCCGATGGTGCTCTGCACACAAACGTACATGGACAAGGCTCTGTCGCCTTGGGTTTGGGCCGATGATGATTACGTCTGATTTGTCACAGCTGAGTTGAAAGAAGTTTGCTTGCATCCAAGATCTGATTTCAGTGAGGCAGTTGGTCAGTGTGCAGTGAGTTGCGGTCGTGATGGATTTGGTGGAAATGTAGATCTGGGTGTCATCGGCGTAGCAAGTAATATGGAGACCATGACGGCGAATGATGTTTCCAACGGGGAGCATGTAACGGATGAAGAGGAGAGGACCAACGAGGTGCAGTTGTTGATAATGATGAAATCTCTGTTTGTGAGAGACCTTAGCCAGGAGAGGATTTTATTTGACATTGGACTAGTTTTGATTGAGATATACTGGTTAGTGATGCGGGTATTTCTTTATTGTTGCTCAACTGTTTTGCACATTAAGTCCTGAAATTTAATATTTCAATCAGATTGCAGTTCCCTGTATTTTGCAAGAAAAATACATGGAATGAGATTGTAACCACCTTCATATCTGTGTTAACCCTGAATACAACATAGATTGCACAATGCGCCCAGGAGTACCTGATATTTTTAAATCAGTCCTCGTATATCAAAACATGGAAAATAAAGTGGACTGAACTTTTATAATGTGGATCCTTTAAGTTGTCATCAATAAGTAAGTAGTACAGTAAGTGAGTGTGATATAGTAGGTTGAAGTTGAACCAATAATCCAAATGCAAATTGTGATTGATTTTTTTATAAACAGACAGTTTGGGAAACAATTTTTAACGTTTGCCTCAGATTTATTTTCCACATATGTGGAGCACACGTTTGTTCAAAACCTGTTTGATCGTCTCATCTTACTGATCTCAGCAACTGTAACTGTAATTACCATCATTACTAATATTACTTTTACTATCACTGTTATTAATAATATTAATACTACTACTACTACTACTACTACTACTACTGATATTACTGTAATTTTTACCATTACTGTACAGTACAGTACCTTTACTATTATTGTTATTAGTATTATTACTATTACTATAATTATAAGTATTATTACTACAATTACTGTACAATTACTGTTGTTGTTGTTTTTTCTACTAGCAGTAGTAGCAGCAGCAGTGTTACTGGTAAATAAATAAACCAGACATATCCTTTTGCATTGGCTCCAGTTTATAGGTACAACTCACATGAACATGTACAGGATGACGTGAACAATCCAAACACATCCCTTTTCTGCATACACACTTATATTCACACACTAACCTGTAGTCATCAAATGTGAAGCTGTCCTTGAGGGGCAGTTTGCTGGCTGCAGGATGAGTCTAGGGATGGAGGAGAAAGTGGATGAGAGGAAAAGGAGAGAGACGGAAAAACACAAATCAGAATGAGGAATTTCATTATGCAGGTATGCTGGAGGGGGGCTGCCTGACAGGGACACCTAACAAGAAGGACTGGGAGTAGGGGGCCACCGCCGGGGCGCGCCTGTATGTGTGTGAGCGCCTGTGGTCGGTGGTGCACTGTGACACTCAGGCCCCCCACATACATCACTGTCAACTTAATTTGTTGTGGCCAGCAGCCGTCATAAATCTGCCTCATCAATTTGAGCCTGAAACAGGTGTGTCTTTGTGTGTGTTGGAGAGTGTGTGTCCATTAATGCCACAATCTCCATTTAAAGCCACAGCCACCACCTACCAGAGCCATTTGCAAACAGCCCTTAGCTTAAGTAGAAGAGAGGGAAGATCAGTGCGAAGTATTATGAAAAGAGGGAAGAGATAGAGGGAAATGAAATGGATGGAGGGGGCAAAGAGTGAGAACTGAGTCAAGAAAGAGAAAAGTAAAAGTAAGAAAGAGTAGAAGATGAGAGGTAGCAAGATCTAGATCAAGCAGATCAGCTTTAAAGGGCAACTCCAACAATATTATACATTCAAGTATGTTTGCAGGTCTTGAGGAGCTCTTCTGCATATGTAAACAAAGTGGCATAAAGCCTTTTCTGGCTCCAAAGGAAGCTGCATGTTAAGTGATAAATTGCCAGTCAGAGGGTAGGTTGCATTGTGGGTAATGTAGGCATCCGGGTTTGAAAAGCAGTCCACTGATAGAGCATTGCACTTCTATAACACTGCTGGACTCATTAAAAAAATATGATCAAAATCAATACTGCAGAACCAGAGACATCGCCTTTTTTATTCCACGCCGCCTTCTTCTTTTTTGAAAACTGGTGCCTGCATTACCCACAATGCACCTTAGGTAGCTTAACAGCTTTCATGCAGCCTCCTCTGCCACAATAAAAGGTTTTATTGGACTTTTTCACATATGCAGAAGTACTCCCCAAGACCTGTAAAAACAGCTTACACCGATCAGCCACAACATTAAAATCAGTGACAGGAGATGTGAATAATATTGATCCCTCTTATCTTCTTAACCTTTAGGAGCATGAATGGATCTTATTTATTATCATTTGATATTGATACTGATTTCTTTGAAGTATTTGAAGTGTCATACAGAAAATGACTTTCCATGCCCCTTTTCAACTCTATTATCAGTCAACCTACTTTGAAGACTTATAAACATGAGGATATCTTACACACATTATATTATATTACAATCTAATAAACACTAAATTAAACTGACCAACAATCAATTGGTTTGTATATCCAACTGGCAGGTGATGTGTGAGTGTTGAATTGTTTTTTTTGTTGTTTTTTTAAATGGAAGAACATTAAACTGGCCTTGACAAGGGAGAAGACAAAAGCCCTGACAAGCAGACATATTCAGTTACAGTCCCACTGAGGGGCCTGCAGGCGACGGACACATGGGTGTAAAAAAATCAGCTGAATGGATTATGTCCACACACAAACACACACGCACACACACCCGCACACACGCTGAGCTCTTAATGCATTACCATCCAAAGACAGGGGTCATCTATCATGTGCCACTGTAGAGAGAGTATGTGTTGGAGGACACAGACATGCACCACAATATGGACAAAATCTTCAAAATCAATGAATGGACAAGAAACCATAGAGCAGAAGCTCAAGGGTATTTTCCATCAGTGAAGACTGAGTGTGGGTGGCCAATCAGAGCCAAGATTAGACACACAACAGAAGAGAGATGAATGATTTTTGTGCTGATGTGGATGAATATGAAATTAATATAAGCCCTTAAGGTACTCTGTTGAGTTTGACCACTATAGATGTGCTATGGAGTGTTTTCATGTGTTTTCAGTTCCTGTTTTATTTGTTATTGGCACAAGGACGCACATATATTCACACACACCAATAGTGTCACACTGTTAAACTGACAAACACATTGTGGCAGTAACACAGCAACAAGCAAAGCACAAGGCAGCTGCTAGCTAGCAAACATGGATGTAAAAAACAAAAGCCACATGTTAAAAATATATAAACATTAAAAAAGGAAATGGAAAATGTGGCTTTGCAAAGTTTTATGAGGAAGGAAAAAGCAAGCGACACATTTGTCCGACCTCAAGGATACATGCTGTGGTGTTAGGTGAGAAATGTAAACTACTTTAAGCTGCTACTACACCAAGCTGCCATTTTAGCTCGCTGCCTGTTTGTCTTGACAACAGCAGCTAAAAAAATTCAACCCAGATTTTACGAAAGTTGGGAAAAAACAGAATACAATCATTTGCATATCCTCTTCAACTAATATTCACTTGAATTAAACTGATGCAATTTTTTGTAAACCTCTAATTTTTCTGAATTTAAATGGTAAAAAGGTAAAAATTTCAAAAGAATTCTTCCATGGTACCGGTCCATCTATCCCCTCAGTCACAAACAGCTGACTGGACCTTGCTTATATGTTGTGCTGGTTAAACCAAGAGGGCACTGAACATCTGTATTGATATTGGCAGGAGAGTGTGTCCTGCAGTGTTTGTGGCATTTTAGACCTACGATCAAGCTTTTTACAACACATATCGGCCGATAGCGATCGGTGCCCGATCATCGGAGCACCCTTAACTGTAGGTCAGGATGACCAACCTACAGAGATGTACCTCTGCATACACCGGCACATCTGTGTTTGGGAGAATGTCGATTGATATTGATTAGGCCTGTCTGTATACACCAGCATATCTCATATATCTGTGTGTCTGATCATACATCTAACATAACGGACAGACAGAGGAGGTGAGTTAGAGTGAGTGAGTAAGAGTGTGAGGGGGGGGATTGCAGGCGGGCTGAGGAAGGTACATTCAGGTCAATTCAATTCAAAGCCAATGTGACAAGCTAATTTTCCAGCCCGGTCATCTGAGGAGGGAGGAGGTGGGGACAGAGCGAGCGGCTACACGACAAGTGAAGACTCTGTGGGTGTGGGTGTCTGTGTGTGTGTGTGTGTGTGTGTGTGTGTGTGTGTGTGTGTGTGAGAAGAAGAAAGGAGATGTATTAAAGATGAGGGGAAAGGACACACACACCTCCATGAGCCCTCCTTGCTCAGTCTCCATCTCAGGCCAAGTGCAACACACAGTGCGTGTGCGTGTGTGTGTGTGTGTGTGTGTGTGAGTATGTGAGAGAGTCAAACAGCAGGATCATTATTACATACAGCACTCAATCATCCAAACCTCACAGTTCAACACTTACTGTGATGACTGTAAATCCTGATATGATACTGTCACAATCTGTTAGCCACAGTGGTGTCCTGTTACAAGTGATTACACTCCATGCAAACATTGACTCACCACACTCATTACTCACCAGCACACTGTACGGGCAAACCGTGACCGCTAAATAGATGCTGGATCAATCACAATCATACAGACTGAAAGCACCAGATAGGTGAGGCACTTGAAAGTTAACATTAGTGCCTATGGACGGCAGCACACATGAGGTTAACTTGATTAGACTGGAGAATGCAAAATATTGTCTTCAGTGTTTATGTGCTTGTTTGCCACAACTATAAATGTGGTATAGAGCTTAAAACCCCTCTTTTTTTAAACATATATGGGCAGTAGATTCTCCTGAGAAGAATGATTTTAATTTCCCTTAAACTTTTTTTATGTGTAAGTCTTAATATTCAATGAATATACATGAAAAATTCAAAGATGTTATATTACTCTTTCATCATTCATACTTTTCACTGGCTGATATTTTACATTCAGTGGTTTTATTTTACAGCTCATATTTGTCCTGTGTTGACTTCAAGGTTTTATATCTCTGTGACGCCTAAAGAAACCAAATACAGATATTCTAAATTTCAACATTTAGTGTTGTATCAAAGTTAAATTCTAGTATCGTGACAACACTAATACCATGAAAATATCAATATTTGATACCAAAGGGACAAATTCACACTGAGGGCAAAAAATTCCAGATTTTTCTTAAAGGTAATTATAACAAGGCTTGCTATATGTTTGTACTGTATGTGAAGCACAACGGCATCAAAGTTAATTAACTTATGGATGTATTCAGCACTATGATTTCATTCATTCATTCATTTAACTCTTCACCTGTATTGTTAGGTTTATATGATAATTTGTAATGAAAAACATTATATTCAATTCTAAATAAATGCAAAATAGAAGCTTTTTCACTAATAGTCTCAGACCTTCCCCTCTAGTGACTGTCCTGGTAACACAGTTATCAATCTATCAACAGATGACATATATTCATTCTTCAGACCTCAGGTCAGCTTTAACATTTAGTCCATGTGTATCCATGCATACTGACACACACGTGATCACATGTTAGTAAAACATTCACATCAATTTTCTTCTATTAATAGATCGAAGATGAGACACTAAAAAGTTTAGATTTGCATTATGGGACAGTATGGATCATCAAAACCCTTCGACGATCACAACATTGAGATCACTGAAGTCAACATCAACTGAACGGATGGCATTAGGCTTTTGAAACCAACAGTAGTTAGTGATTAAAGCTCCTCCCTCCGTGGGATTCTTCTTCAAGCTTACTGACAATAAGTCATTTAGATTACAACACTCCCACTCAGTGGAGTCCACTGAAACTGCACTGTGAAGAGATTTGAAACAAGGACTGACCAAAGCATTTCTCTTAAGCTCCCCTCTGATTTTAGAAGAATTATATCCATTTAAATGTACTTTTAAAAATGTATTTTTTTACGCTAATAAAAATGGCAACAAACTGACCAAAAGCACCACCGAAGATATTAGATTACATTTGTGTCTGACAGAAAAGACCAAATGAAGATATCACGCCCGTTATCTTAAAATGCAAAACCTTCGTTCCCCTGCCTGTACATCAGCTAATTAGAATAAACTGCTGCTGACAGACACAATGAATTCTTTGAAAAATATTTATTTCAGTGCTTCTTTGATACACGAATGGTCTGATTCCACAGAGTTCTGATCAAAGCTGAGCTGTCAGATCACAATGCTTCAGATAAGTAATGGCACATTAGCATATTTTGAGATTACTATCCTATCTGTTGTCTGTGCCCGTTCACCATATACCATAATCACTCTCTCTATATCTTATTCCATTTTTGGGAATATTACACTGGACTGAAAGTCTCTGTGTGATCATTTTAAAGTTAAACGCAAAATGGTAATATTGCTCTAATTATGGAAATCACTCAGTGATGCATTAAATTGTGATTAAAAGAAATGTATTTGCCAAATAAACTCCAGAGGAGGAAAACATCAGTCATCATGATTCTCAGTTCAACTAGACAATAGATCAGACTGACTGCTCTTCAACGTCCCCATTGTAGGTATTCTGGCCCAATACCTCCCCCTCCTGGTCATAGTGGAGCATGTCAGGCACATGGCTGACTTGTTCTTTACCACAGTTGCTCACCACAGACATGTGGAGTCAGGAGACTGCAAACAACTGAAGTTTTCAAATTTAAGTTACAAATAAAACTTCACTTTGATGCTCAAATCTTGTAACTCAGCAGAGAAACTAAAGCAAGCTCTGAGATCCTGGTGGTCTGCATTCAATAAATCAAAAGAGGGAAACAGTCACAGTCTTGATTCTGTAATTACATACACCACATTTTGTAGAAAGTACCACAACTCAAAATATTGTCCATTTCAAAATCTACTCCAATAAGAGTCACAAAGTATCAACAGTAAAACATTTTAAATGTTCTTCTGTGCAACATCCACCACCCAGAGATGCTCACAACTCATTTTTTGCAAGTCCAAGTCAAGTCTCTTATGGTTGTAATGAGCGTTCTATCATCTGCTGCATGCCGTCCGGTCTGCTCAGAACATTGCAGAGTGACACTGATTAGATGTTTGGTATGTGATCACTTTAAACAGGCTATTGCAATATTTCAAAAAAAAGCATGATAAAAGCTTTAAAATAAATAACTGTATTTTACTTTGCAATATAAATACACAGCTACAGTAGTTAATGCAAAACACTCTTGCTGCCAAATGATGTGAAATATACTGCAGGTCCATAAACTGGTGATATTAAAACATATCTACCATTTGTGAAAACTGGCACCTTTCTTTGTGTGACAAAAATGATTCCTTGCATGAATAAAAAATTTATTTGGAGCTATTGGCCATCTTAAGTCCTTTCCTTACAGAACAGAACATTTTTGTGGATACAATTGTCTGTGTTGTTTAACAGTTAACATCAGCTGACTTTTATTCCTGAAAGAAATGTTTGTTGTGCCCGTCACCACAGTGTTGTTGTCATCTGTGGCCGCGTGCAGCACGCATCAGATGTGTAAGGCTAGCTCGTCAGACATTTTCTTAATGTTGATGCGCCAAAAAATAAAAATAAAGATTGTTCATGCGTCCCAAATCTCGAGTCCCGAGTCGGGTCTCATGTCTTTTGAGGGCAAGTCTCAAGTCAAGTTAGTCACTGAACGTCTGGATGAATGAAGGGTGTAGGGTGAGTGTTACTTATTAATATCCTCTTGTTGTTGTTGTTCTCATGTCTTATTGAATGTAGTAACTACAAATATCAGACAACCCATCAGTGGGGGGAAAGTAACAGCGTCAGACAATTTCTCCACAACAAAAAAAGATCTAATGAATTACATTCATAAATGATGGCTTTTTTTGCCTCAGCGTTGGTGATAGAGAAAGCCAGGGGCATTATGTTTTTGGTTGTCTGTCCGTCCCATTCTTGTGAATGAGATATCTCCAGAAGGCCTGAAGGGTTTCACTTCATTTGGTACAAATATTCACTTGGATTTAAGGTCAAAGGTCAAGGTCATTGTGACATCATGGCTATGAAGGGAATTTATAATGAAAGTGATAAAAAAGCATGTGAATTGTGATAAAGATTTGATAAACCTGAATGACATTTTAAATAAAAAAAAATATTTTTTTTAAATAAATTCATTACTGAACCAAACTTCATGAATGTTTTTATGACAAAGTAGTTTGTGTTCACTGGAGCTGAAGACTGACATGATGAACATGTTCATTATGAGTGGATGGAAACTTTTGACCACAACTGTATTTCAGCAGTGCGAGCGGTTGTCGGGCCGCCCCTCTGCAAGCATTTCTTTGACACCTGGTTGCGTCTATTGTTTATTCAACCTTTGTGTTTTTTGTTCTGAAATTAGTTAATGTGAAGCCAAGCAGGCAGCTCGCAGCTACCTGTCACTCAAAGCAGCCATGCCCCTAATTATGTGTAACTTTTTGCATTATATATAATACGAATGAGTGAGTTAAACACCCCCTGTACAGTTATCATCAAGGGAAATTAGGTGTAGAGGCCAAAACTGTTTTTGTACCAGGCTGTAAACAAGTTTATTTCTGCTGTGAAGTTGTGCATATTAACATGGGCTCTTATGGGGGTATACTTCTGGAGCCTCAAGTGGCCATTCAGGGAACTACTCACACACATAAGGAGCAGGGGTGGGAGAAAATCTAGTATATACTGTATATTTGAAGTATGTGGGTGTGTTCGCTGTGTATGCTCACCTGTATCAGTTTGTAGAAGTAAGCATACTGGCGTGCAGTGTTTTTATACTGGTTCAGAATGTCCTGCACTGCCTGTGTGCCCAGCAACAGCTCCACCTCCTCCTGCCTGTAGTACAGTGGTGTGTCGTACTCCTGAGGAAGACTGCGGATGTATGGCAGCCAGAATGAAACAGGATTGGCCCGTTCACACAGCAGGTGAAAGGCCAGTGTCACGTTGCCCATAGCCTGCAAAATCCTGTCCTGGCTGTATAGAGGACCTAAGACACGGAGGTTACAGTCAGTTGCAGGATATTAAAATGCTACTTTAAGCAGACTGGAAATCTTGTGCTGCTGCTGTCGTACAGGTTGTAATTTGCACACAGTGAAAGTGAAGAAATGTTCTAATAATATCACAGAACGACTGTGGTCGAAGAGATTAGACATGCAACAGCTCCCAGGCAATGATTTAGCAATTTGCAAGTTATATGTCTCAATTTCTCGTTTACATATCCATTATCCAATGTAACAATAGTAATAATAGTAATAATAATAATAATAATAATAAGCTGTAAATTATTCCTATTTGCTCCTCCTAGCATGAATTAATATCCTTATCATTTAAAGGCCTTACCTAGTACAGAGTTCTGGGCCGACTCCACAGTCATTAGCATCTTCCGAGGAATCCACAGGAATAGTTCCTCTGCCTGCACACACACACACACACACACACACACACACACACACAGACACAGACAAACACAGACCCTTGTTTTAATCACTTGTGAGGACATTACATAGACTTGCATTCATTTTCTTGAGCCTTACCCCTTGACTCCACTGGGCACATCTTTGTTTCCTGGTGTGTGCACTGCTGTTTTGTTTTCCTTCACATCCCAATGGGATTGTTTCAGAAGCGCAGCATCATGCCTATCTGATGTTGTTGACTTGCTCAGACTGTGTTTACTTCATCATTTCTCCTTGATTTTTGTGCGTCTACTGTGGCTGAATAGGCTACGTAGTTAAATTGTTTGATCGGTTGTTAATATTTCCAAATTTGTTGTGCTGTGAAGCCTGAATCGGCACCGGATGTTTTATTTTGTCCGTCTGGCTCGATCTACTCTGTGAAAAACAGACTTGGTGCATATTCTCTGTGGAGCAGAGTGGAGAGCTGCTTCTGGGACAGTGCTGAAACATGCTGTGGCACAGCCGGTGGAAATGCGAGTATTGTCTAGATTGGCTTCAATCTGCTCCAGTGATATCGCGGCCATGGAATCGGGCCTGGTAAAACTGGGGGTAATCCCCCTAACATTAACCCACGCTTTCACCCCAAAATACACACTCTCACACACAGTGTAAGTATCAATGAGCATACACTACTCAATATTAGTTTGGGATATTTAAGTGTTTCACTTGATTGTTTATTCTGTGACATATCCAAGTTTTTATTTTGTGTCATGTGAATATTCTTGTTTCTCAGAAATAATGCTTAATGTAGCTTCTTGCTCGACCTCTCAACCTGTGACAACAGGTGGCAGGAGCTCCTTCATGTTCACTAAGGAGCCAAACTATCCATTGATTTTTAAGTATCATTTTGAGGCTGGTTCTGTACTGCACTGCACTGGGGGGTTCATTCATTGATCCAAGTACTGGGGAAACTACTGGGGAAATAAAAGTGACCACCACTGGGCTGAGCTCACCTTGATGTCTCTGGTGGCCCTCAGGCCGTAGCCCTCTGTTCCGAAGTTGGTCACCATGAAGCCATCACAGGACGCGTTGTTCTCCTCAGCCCACATCATCAGGTCTGGAAAGTAGTCGTCTCTGCTGCCCTCAAACAGTATCGACAGACCTGAAAACAGACACACACAAACACACCCATAATAAAATAATAAATTATTGTATAAATAATAAATAATAATAAATAATACTTTTATTTTATCTAAATGCACTACACAAATGATATGATGTCATCAGCAGCAACATTACAAATAACCACATGGATTTTTTTTTTATTGTAGCTGGTGACAAACAAACTGTCAGGTCTCTTGTGTCTAGTCGTAATGGCTACTGCCCTGTGGCTCTCAGCACCATCCTGATGAAGTGCTATGAGAAACTGGTTCTGCAGCACATCAAAGACCACAACCCTGCCAGTCTGGACCCTCACCAGTACGCTTTCAGAACCAACAGATCCACAGAGGATGCCATTTCTACTGCCATCCACTCAGGCTTCACAACAGCTTGAAAATAACAACAGCTCCATCAGAATGTTGTTTCTTGACTTCAGCTCAGCGTTCAATACAAACTCACCCATGAAAACTTCACACTCTGGGCTTCAGTACAAGACTCTGCAACTGGATATTGGACTTCCTCACAAGCAGACTCCAGATTTTGGATGCCGAAAAACATAACTCAATACTGATCTAACTGTGATAAAAGTCCTGATTGGAACTCCATTGAGAACATGTGGCACAATTATTTTATGGAGTGCGAACACTGCAATTCGATCATTAATATAACTTTAATAGCTGACCATCATGAGGCCATGCTGCAGGGTGTAGTGCTGTGCTTGTGCTTTTGCCAGATCCCTTCTCTTCAAACAGCTCAGAGAGAATGCACCGACACAGTGCCTGTGGCACAGGCCTACTGCTCTGGCTGTGTGATCCTTAGTGCTTGCCACTGCGTTTGTCACTGCCAAATGTAAGTTATGACCAAAGAAGTTCAGCCATGTCCGGCTCAACTTGTTCACTACTTCTATGATGTTTGCCCATTGTAGTTACGCGGGCCAGCTTTTATTTCTTGCAGAGACCACTCATCAAATGCGTTGCGGAGAGCTTCTGCAATAGGGACATAAAAACTGTTCTGAGGCAACATGATTTAAGAGCTCAGTTTGTGGTCAGATAATGAGCGTTTTCTGAGAAGTACTGTAGATTTTGCCGGGCAACTACCATGGTGGAGAAACAATGCAGGTTTCTCCACCATGTAACAATGGCTGTATTTGGCAACTCGCCCAAAGGCTTCAGTGGCTCCTAACTGTCAGCTGACCATGGCATGAGCTGCTCCGTGAGCTGGTGCTGGAGGGGTTTTGCCTGATAGCTTGATGTTAGCTTGCTACAGTAGGTCCTCCAATTTGTTGCGTTTCCTCGTTTCACTGGGACTTTTTTTAATTTCAAATATTGGCTTGTCAAAATTAGCTGGCTCTTCTTTTTCATTGGGCAGCAAGCTGAAATGTTCTGAAAAGGACAAAGCGACATTCGGTTTTGCCACCAGTGCAGCTGCCATTGTAACGTCTGAACATGAGGTGACGTCACCGGGACAGCCCTGGTTATTCTACTGTTTTTATCTTGTGTGTTTATTTAAAAAGGACAGTTATGATTGAGAAAATGGCTTGAACTAATGCTACAGACATGCATATTACTCCAGTACTGAAATACATCTATGTCATAACCATTTAAGTTTTTAAACAAGGACTGATTCTCCAGTTCAGGCAGAGGGTTTCTCTGACATACAGTGATTGAATTAATGTATGTGGCACAGCAACCTTTTGAAGACAACACAGTCAGGCAGACAGGTGGAAGTTAGATGATGCAGATAAGATGATTAAATCAAATATTTAAATATTAATTAGAAGAGTTTCTGACATTTGTTTCTGGTAAATTAATTGTTATATTAATTAAGTGATTCAAAAATAATCTTTATAGGCCTTGATAAATGAATCACTAGATTAATCAACTGATTAGAAAAGATTAATTAGATGAATTGATAGGAAAATAATCATTAGGTGCAGCCTTAGATTACTTTATACCCGGAGCCATGTTTGCACCAATTAGATCCAACAAGGCGTTCGCTAATTTGAGTTTTTGTTTACTTATGATAACCCGATGTAATCAGTGCGGAGTGATGAGCAGTTCTTGAAAAAAGCTGCCATCAGCAATACCAGAGGCCAAGCAACTGACCAGGCATATTTTGAACGGGGACTGCAATAGTTAAGCAAATTTTGTATCTGTGGTTAGGCCCAGGTGATAAAACGATAGTAATACGTGTCGGCGGTTGACATTTCATCAGAGCAAAAAAAAAATATTTTGATAAAATGTTTGATAGTTTCACATGAATGCATTAAATGCAACAGTTGAAAGCACATAACTGACATGCCCCAGCTCATAACCAGCCTGTCATATCCCTTGATGCTATGAGTGACACACAAAAAGCCAATCACAGGTGCACTGTGATCGCCGTGTGACTGACAACAACGGAGGAGCGTGGAGGGAGGCGTTATTATGGATGCGTCCGCAGTTCTCAAAAGACCAGCCCCACTCTGCCTGCAAAACTGTTAACTCACACAGTAGCTCTGAGAACATCTGCTTTTCTTACTGATACAGTCATTAATGAGCTGTAGTTTCACTGGTTAACACACCTCCTCGGTTCTGTGTGTAATGTTATTTGTTGTGTTAACATAAAAATTATCATCACGCCTTGATAAAGTGGTTAAGTTCAAAATAATACTTTTTACCTGCCCTACTTGCCTAAAAATAGGACAGGTCAATCATTACTGATATGGACAGATATGAAACCATGGTGATAGATTTTTCAGCCATGTCACTCAGGCCTGTCTGTAACTCTCAGGGAACTAAGCTTAATGATTTGATGTGTGGTCATGCTTTGGATACAAATGACCAAGGAAGACATTATGCAACCAACAAATTATGATAATAATAATTGAACCTTCATCCCTGACTTTAAATTACATGAAATTAAATCTTAACAACAATCTTAACAATTCTTAAGGACTGTGATATTGATGAAAAAAAAATCTGGAAAGATAAAAGTATTGTGTGTTTGCACATGTACTCACCCTTCTGTTTCTTGCGGATCTTCTCCACCAAGCCTCTGATCTGGATGTACTCTTCCCATTCTTTACCAGCAGAGGGTGCTGCACTGCTGCATTCTGGGAAAACATGTTGACCATAAACACCTCTACACCATCACTTTCAATTAAACATGCAGCCAAACACACCTGAACCACAGCCATTGCCACTAATTAGGAGGGTATGTTTTTGGTTTGGTTTGCTTGTCATTATCATTGTTACTGTTATTATTATTAGGAGTATTATTATTATTATTATTATTATAGTAATTTTACAGATGTTGTTATTGCTAATATTCATAATTTAATTATCATAGCTGTTATTGAACTGGTAGACCTCATGGTAATTTACCTCAGCCTGGATCGTAGCCGCTACTCTCCGCTGTTTCAGAGTCATGTAAAGTTACTGCTGATTAAAACATAAACACTTCCAGATTTTTCTGCTTCATAATAAAAGCTTTTAAATAACTACATAACAGGGGACTTTTATTGTTAAGGGTTTATAGGAAAATCTGTCACGACCAACACTGCTGTTAAAATGCTGTAATAATGTTGCATGAACGGTGACTTTCAATTTCTCTTCTGTGGCAGCAAAACACGCATCCTTTCATTAACTAGCTATTATACTGCAAACTAAGCCCATCTATGGTCCAAATGTTGTAACCTGCCTTTAAAAAACAAATACTGTATATGCCCTCAATCACAGTAGTTACCATCTACACAATTATTTTACAGTTCTCTTGCTTTTTCTCCCCATGCTAAAACTGTGAAGGTGGACTGGGTGTAGAAGTTGAAGATAAACGTACTCTGCAGCAGTTCAGAGATGAGATTCATCATTTCCTTGGAGGACACCACAGCACTGGCTCCTGAGCCTGACTTCTGAGTCTTCACTCGACTCTTCTTTCCCATGGTGCTGGTTGGACAACTGGGCTGGGGAGACAAAGCATTATTACGGTTAGCATTTCATAGTAGGACTTGCCATCACCAACCAATACATCATGTATACTGTATGAAGGTCTCTGTTTCATGATATCTGTCTTTTAGAAAAATCATCCACCAAGGTACATGGTGCAAAACCTGAGATATTATCCATCTGCTCTCATGCACTCGCATACTAGGTTGTTCTAACATATAAGACCTTAACTCATACTCGAAAAGCTGTGGTTTCTTCTTTCTCTCTCCGTCTCTCATTTTCTAATATCCCAGTACAACCGAAAATGTCATTTCAATCATACTAATATAAAATTACTATAGAAAAGAGGTAGCTGTGGTCATCTGACTAGGACAAGGACATTTCCTGCTGCCACTAGGGGAAACTGACCATAAGCAGATACTGGCATGTAAATGCATTCAGACAGGACTCTGTGAAAGTCAGATTCAATCATGTACAGTCGTTTTAAAAGATCCTGTTTTATGGCGAATCCTTGATATTTGCCATGTCGCCACAGCCACGCCATACAATGAAAATTGTAGCTTTTAATAACTTTAGATTACAACTGTGTTAAGATTGGCGAGAGAAATTTGATTGGGTTAAAGCTGTAGGAGTTCATCAAAACACAACATGTGCAAGTAGCAGTAGTAAGTAGTCCCAGGGGCTGCGTTTTAGGGGGTGCTAGCTAGCGATTTTTTGCTCGTGCAAATTGGTAGCATTAGAATCCTTTGCCAGTACTATACATCCGCTTGCCAGTTGTGGTTTAAAACCAAACAAATCCCAAATTTAATAGTAATTTTGTCTTCATTTTTGCAACTACCTCCTCCATAATTGCATTCGCTGAACACCTGCGCAAATATATCTGCAATTCGTGTGGCCGGTTGGACATTTTTAACATATTGCTCAACCCTAGTCGAAACCCATAAAATACTTTAACTTTCATGACATTTGTGTTTTGAGTTAAGGCCCTCAAATTGAATTTCAATAGGGTCCTCTCACAGGTCAGTGCTCGGGCCCTAATGAAGTGCATCAGCTGCTCCTCCTGCACAAATGTGCATGTTCACGGAGAGATACATATTGTTTTTGTTTTTGCTGCCGGTAAGATCATTAATATTTTCCTCATTAAAGATGTATTTCACCCACCGGCATCACGACCGCTATTGATGAGGATGATACACGGATTGCGATCCTGGTATGCTTGGTTCTTATGGGAGATGGGAGATGGGAGATGACACTCTGATTGGTTTAATTTATGTTAAGCCGTAAACACACCTATGAATAATTAAGAGTCTAAATTAGGGCTGTGCAATTAATCGAATTTTGATTGTGATCTCGATTTTTGGGTCAAGCGATCTCCAAACGAATATAATCGAATTGAAACAATTTATTTGGCATTTTTCGTTGTACAGTAAGGCTCAAGATTTTCTGAAAGAGACGCGAATGCGCAATTCAGTCCCTCCCAAAAGCATTCAACGCAGCCCTGCTGACTGGCACTCACTCAAGTTATGTTTTTCTCTAAATTACATAATCGCCATCAGTCAACAGGATGCTGTCTGACTCTGTCTGAGGGAGGCTGTTTTATGGGGAAGGTTCACTGAAGTCTCGGTCGGGAGGGCTGACCGTCGTGGTGAATTTTTTCACCGCAAAAAAAACACTTGGTGAGTTTTTTGCCGGGGACAGACGCTGTTTTTCGGGCAGAATTGTGACGAAGAGTCAGTCGAACAGACACTTCTCCACGTATAACTGCTGTATTTTTTTCCTCATATAATAAGCCAAAGACTCGACCAGTTACCACATCACTGTTGTTTGGTCCTGTAACATTGCTTTGTGGGACATTGCTCTATATTTTGTTGAGTCAAGGACCTGTATAGTTATCAGACAGTGAACACCATCAGACCAACACACCTCGCTCCGCGCCGCTGGCGAAATTTCACCCCTCGCAAAAACAAGGCCACAACCCCCACGACATCAACGCAGAGTCAGACATCGATCTCAGACACGCTATATGTACTGTATGTATAATGCACCCTATACTTTGTCTTATTTGATTTTCTAAGTATATTTATTTTATTCATTAAATGTTTTATAGAAATTGCAGAGCACTTGGATACATATTTGTACATTATTTTCGATTTGAACATTTCGTGTATTTCTTTGAGAGAAATGCTGAATAAATGCATCATGTTTCCAAACTCGTAATCGTTTAAATAATCGTGATTTCAATATTGACCAAAATCATCGTGATTATGATTTTTTCCATAATCGAGCAGCCCTAGTCTAAATACAATGCCGCCTTCATTTGCGCCCAGATTAGCTGCCGTTTAACTAGTAAAAAGGGAGCTGGACATGCCCTCAACACACTTGCGCCATGCACTTCAGGCCATATGCCATACAGTAGATCATTTAAATAGGGCCCTAAGAGAGGGCAGGTGAGAACAGGAGCACAGTGCAGAGGAGTTAACTGACAGTCGGACATCAGCAGCAGGTGAAAACAGCTTGCAGAGCCTGATTATTTTCACATGTTACTCAGTGAATTGTGGATTTATTTTGACCAAGCCAGAAGTGATTGCGGAAATACAGACCAAGACTGTGTTGGTGAGTGTAATTTAATTTGTTTGAATGAAATAGGGCTGCAACAACTAATCACGGAGACTACGGAGGCAACAGAAACCAACGTTACAGAAAAGAAATAAGCACGACCCAAGCCATCAAAAGTGTGGGAGCACTTTATACAGTATTGAAGTTTTTAAAGAAAACTGCAAGCTGCAAGATGTGCAAAGCTGATCTTGCACACTGAAGAGAAAGCACGTGGGAGCCATGGATGAAAGAGACTCGGTACAGAAACGGTAGTAAATGTTTCAAAACCCATAACCTGTCTACATTGATCCGCAGTATCTGTCCGTTTAGTCAGTTATAATTACTTTTCAATGACGTGGAGTACTGTACAGGCTAACTAGTGAAGGTTTGGAGCATATAATGCGAGTGACGGGGCACCGAAGCGCAGCCTCTATGAGCGTCATCTGCCACGAAACTAGTTCATTTCACCAATATTTTGTTATGATACGCTAGTGCTATTCCCCTCTGAGTCCGGGCTCGTCTAATGTCAACATCCGGGGTCTATAGGTTGACCTACTACTTCTGACCTGGAAGATGTCGTCTCTGAGCTGTGCGCACGAGCATATCATGACAAAATATTAGTGAAATGAACTAGTTTCATGGCAGATAATGCGTTACATAGAGGCTGTGTGTCGGTACCCCGTCACTCGCATTATATGGATATATCGGTGCTACACTGGATCTAATTTCGTCCAAACAACTTCAAATGACACCAAAGTTATCTGGGTGAGTAAACGATCATATATTTTGCTAGAAATAAGGTCCAGGTTGTAAAAAACTGTAGTTATCCTTGAAGTGAGTTTCATTATAATTGTGCTACTATGCATACCGATACTATATACCGTCTCTCTCACATCAGAAAGGAACAACTCAACATGGGTAACGACGTTCTGAGGAAGCATGCCCCATGCAAACCACAGCAAATAGCTGTTCTGACTGATGGTATCTTCAGTATGCTGGTAACTGACATGAGGCCACTATCAATGGTGGAGGATGAAGGATTCAGGAAAATGATTCACGGCCTCAACTCTGGTTACAGTCTTCCCTCAAGGGCCCATGTCACCAATGTGATGGAGAGGATGTATCAGATGACATTCCAGAGAGTGAAGAGTGCCATAAAAGCCACCAACAGCAAAATTGCTCTCATCACTGACGTATGGACAAGTGTGGCCATTTAAGCCTACCTTGGCATTACATGCCACTACATTGTAGACGTTTGGAACATGGGAGTCAATCTGTCTTACCACTATGCCACTGGAGGACAGTCGCAGAGTGGTTGGAGGAGGTAGCAGCCAGATTTGAAATTCCTCCTAGCAAAATTATAGCCATTGTGCATGACAATGGTGCCAATATCAAACTGTAGGAGAAGCATGGGTGGGCTTCTGTCCGCTGCACCGCTGCACTGGCCACACCTTGCAACTAGCCATCAATTCTGCACTGAGGCACTCAAGCTTTGAAAAAGCAATTGGGGCTGCAAAATGTTTTGTGGACATTTTTTTAAAAAGCGGGCTAGCATGCAACAAGCTGAGAGAAAAACAGCAACAAATGGGCACACCAGAGCACAAGCTTGTGCAGGATGTAAGCACAAGATGAAACTCCATGATAACCAGACGGCTTGAGCGAAGGTGGCCTGTAACCGCAATGCTGTCCGACTCAAGCATCACACAGAAGGGAAAATGCTACCTTGGCTTAAAACCTGACCAGTGGAGCCTGCTTGAAGAGCTTTCCACAGCCATAAAACCCTTTGAATGTGCTACTGTGTTTATGAGTGGGGACAAATATATCACAATCTCTGCAGTACCTCCACTTGTGAAGGGACTATTGAAGTCCACCAAGAGTGCTGCCTTTGAGTCAGCAGCAGTGCAGGCTCTCCAAGTCACTGCTACGGAGCAGCTTCAACAGCAATGGAAGAAGGAGATTACTTTTTCAGACATGTCACTGAACAGGGATCCTCTCCTCTGCCCTGGACCAGATGTTCAAAAAACTGTTTCTGACACCCGAGCAAGTCTTTAATGTGCAAGCCAAATTGCAAACACAGGCACTTGGAGTGAGGAGGGAGGTGGATCAGCAGCAGTGTGATAGTGTCAGTTCCAGTGCCACTGCTACCTCAACCATACAGACGGTGGACCTACAGCTCCTGTTTCCTTACTTTGACTCGCTCCTCGATTCTGAATTAGCAGTGAAGAAGAGAGTAGAGTGGGAGAAGCTGAGGATCCCAACGGCCAAGTGAGGAACTAAGTCCTCACAGACTTTGGAGAGAAGCCCATTGCCAAGGAAGAAAATCCTTTACACTGGTGGAGGGATCATGAGAACAGATATCCCACCTTGGCCAGGTTGGCAAAGTCCTACTCATGCATCCCTGGCACCTCAACACCATCTGAGCGCCTCTTCTCTACAGCAGGTAACATAGCATCCAAGAAGTGAGCCAGCCTTGGCCCAGAGCATGTGGACATGCTAACATTTTTGCATTGCAATGCAAAGTTTCTGTAAACTAAATCTGAAACTGAGTGCATGTGTTCCTTCAGAACATTTCCTCCATAGTCCAGTTCTACCTCCATGGCCTGTTGTTGAAGCCATTTATAGGTATAGCAAAGCCTGTTCAAGATTAAGCTTGTGTTCTATGTGTTTCGTTATTATTATTTAAACGTTGCTGGTCAGCTGCTTCAACAGGTTTTTGTTTTGAGGACAAATGTGAGCACTTTATAAAAACCTATGTTGCGTTTTTCTTTGTTATTCAATGTAGGAGCAATATTTTATTTTTGAATAAAATGCTTAAAAGTAAAAAAAAAAAAAATCAGCTTTTTTCTTTTAATCTGATTAATCGTAAAAATCGTCAACCAATTAATCAATTATGAAAATAGTTGTTAGTTGCAGCCCTAGAATGAAGTGTGTTTAAGATAAGTTAACAAGGCATTTAAGGTCATCTTAGAGATATATTAGAGGTATAAGAGAGAAACTTGAACACAGAAGGTGTACAGTTGTGTTTTTCTGTAATTAGAAGTAAGAGTATTTAGTTCTTGACATTTCATTTATTTTGTTTATTTACTAACAGCTGGTATATATTTGCCAGTTGAAACTACGGGGGCTGTTGGATTATCACCATCAGGATGGGCCGGGGCTAACTAGTTGGCATTCAAACTTCAATAGAGTAAGTTGCAGTGATGGGCCTATGGCTTTCATGCCAGCAAAATGACACCTCTAAATAGACCAAGTGTCAATGTCCAGTTTACATGGACCAATTCAATTTCCAACAGGCCTTAGCACTACTAATATGAATTCCTCCTCCCGTGCAGCTGCTCACCCCACTTGCTCTCACTTACTTGCACAAACACAGACGCACACAATTTCACAATCCAGACAGTTTAACAAAGCAAAGTGTGTCTGTGTCTCAATCCCCGTCTAACCAGCACTCACACATCTGCTCACTGACATGCAGGAGCAGTTGTCACTGTGGTCACAAACCACTGTCTAATAAACAATTATCCAAATCTGTCTGGTAAACACAAAGCAATATTAGAATTCATTTAGCCACTTCCTAACTTTATCTGTCTGCTGTTTGGTTCTGAGCTTTGTCACTGAAAAACTATGAATGAATATAATGGAATAGAATTTTTTTTAAAACAAATAAGGAATATATAAAAAAGGAGACTGTATATTAAAACTCACATGCAAACACACAGACGTAAATGAATTAGAGAAAAGTTGGTAAAGCAGAAAAACAAAACAATGAGCTAAAACAGGCTTCACACAGCTGAGGGGAAGTGCAGAGTTGGGTGATAAATCTCTGTGGTTCATTACCACAAGCGACCCCTGCAACTTTAACCTTTTAAAATCCCAGTGAGTAGGATTTAGTGGCATCCAACACTGAGTTTCAGGCTTAAACCCACTGCAGGCCCTTAGCCTCACCCTCCCATAGAGTGGCTGCCAAATACGCGAAAAATGCTCTCTAGAGTTAGAGCTTAGTTTGTCCTTTCTGTGCTTGCATTGTGAAAGAAACTAAGGGTTACATTTGTATTTGTAGCACTGAGGAATCACGCCCATCTGAGCAGAGATGTAACTGAGTAGTGCAGGGTAACTTGCAGCATGCGTAAAATGTTATGATGCTTTTTGTTTTAACAAACGACAAATTTTTTGGGCGTCACAGTTCTTTCAAAATGACTCATTTCACCATCAGAATAAGATCCATTTAGTCTGATAACATTTGGAAAGTCAAGAAGAGTTTGACAGTGTCTGCTCCGTGCAGCAGTAGTGCTGGCAGAAGAGTAGCAGGAGTCAGACTCCACTTATAGCTTAACATGGGTAAGAAGAGTTGACCAACAAGACGATGTCAGAGGTTTGGTGTCAAACTGAGAAGTAAAAGGGCCTGTTTGGCAATATTTCAGATTTAAACCCAATGCTAATGAGGAGAACTACTGAGGGAAAAGGAGTTGGTTACCTCGTAGAGAAGATGGAGTAGTGCAGCCTGTTGCCTGCAGTTTTTCATGTAACAGCTAACTGAGGCTAGTCTTTGTTCCATCACTCCCACAGACTGTATAAAACTACTCACTGCAAGTTCCCCTGTCAACAAACGCCAGACATGACTGTCGTCTTTATTTATAGAGGCAGTTTTGATGAACGAAAGGGGTAAGTGCTGATCTCACTGACAAACAATTACATTTCCTGTGACTACTTCATAATAAAAGTCTACTTGTGTTTCAGCTGTTAAATGATCTTACTGTGAAGCTGCTGCAGGCAGGCAAGTTCAGTGTTTTTTCAAAGTTCATTTGAAGTAAATGAATACAGCGCTTGACAGATCATGTCTTTTCTTAATACATTTTATTAATAATAATGACATTAATAACACTTTTTATAGATATAGGGCTTTTCACAGTACTCAATCTTATGTCACATTGACATTTTTAAATGTTCATTATAAAGATATAATTTTTTGTCAAGCACTTATTGATGCAAGACATTGTGAGTTAAAGTTTTTTGCTCCACATCACCTCACATAATCACTGTCTGCTGCCTGGCTCTGTCTGCCGGGGACACTCACGTTTTTTCTGGTGGAAGTGTGACAAGGAGTCGGTAGGACAGACAGGATGACAGACACTTTTCCATGTATAAATTTGGTATTTCTCTCCTCAGATAAGATGCTGAAGACACTACCTGCTACCACATTACTTGTTTGGTCCCGTAACATTGCTTTGTGGGTTGAAATGTGGGACATTTGTCTTTTATTTGCTGAGTGAAGGGTTTGTTTAGCTGTCAGACTGAACGTCATCAGAACATCACACTCCTGTCCTGCGCTGCCAGCTTACCCTGACACACAGACGTCGTCTCGCCTCTGTTGTGGCTCTGATACTACCTCTGCAGGCAGATCAGAGGCAGAACCCATCCACCTCTGTAACTTTCATACAAACAGCAAGGCCAAATATCGGCGCAAGATTTATAACTTGTAAAGGCTGTGGAAAGGGGCTCCTGATACTCTTTGGGCTCCACAATGTCAGAGCTAAAGCGCAGATCTGGGTAGTTTACCCAGGAAGACAGTAAGTGTTTTTGGCTTTGTGCAGCACTGAGCAACTTTCATGAGCATTAACAGGGCCCCATGTGACCCTGTATCCAGATTCTCCATAATCATCCAGAGAGATAAAAAGGCTCATTTTTAAAAGGTAATTAACATACATTATTCTTGGTTTCAAGTGATGTAACACAGATGAAAACATCATTATTGACCAGTGATGGAACCATGACTTCCAAGTAAACACTAGAATCAACTCTACTGTTGAAAAGAAGAGAGAGAGAGAGAAATGTACAAAGTAGAAACACTACTCCTTGAAATTGCACATATCTCTGATGTAAGTCGTGCAGAAAAAACTTTGAGCTCCTGTCCAAATCTAACTGAGACAGCTAACAGCTCCTCTCACCTACCTCTGGGCTACTGACACGGTTAGCAGCGTGCTTTGAACGCATGTCCATGAAGTGCCAATCCCTGCTCCTCTCTGCTCGGGCTTCCGTGTAACATTAGCTACATGACACTTTGAACTATGAACACTGCTGTAGCTGGAGGCTAATACCAGGACTCCATTTAAAACATGGCGCAGGCGAGATATTTCGCTTTTTATCTTCCAACCAACTACAAGTTCACACCCCACTAGTAGTTAGCCCTCTTTGATATCTGTAGCCTTCCCGCTGGGCCAGCAGCTAGCTCACTAGCACTGAATCACGCCCATCCGAGCAGAGCCGTAACTGGAGCAGTGCAGCGCTCATTCATGCACACTGGCAGACTTCACGTTACCATGCTAGCTGCTAGCTGCTAGCTGCTAAGCTGTCAAGTAATAATGGCTCAGCCTGAGTTTTAGAAGGGGCTAATCTACTGAATTGGCTTGGTACCTCGCCCAGCCTGCTAACATACAGCTGCCTCTACAGCACATTCATGCATTGAAACAGAACCACCCCCAACACCAGGTCCAAACTTTACCGAACCAAACATGAGCATTTTTCTTCGATTCATACCTTTTTTAAGTGACAGCAGCAGTTCCTCTGTTCCTTCACTGAAACCAACCTTGACTGTATCGCGCATGTGATTGGAGGAGTCGTAAAATACGCCTACAAAATAAAACACTTTATTCCGGAGCGCTGATTGGTTGTTGCGCAGCACGCTCGCGGAACATGACAGCGACTGGCTGAGAGCGGTGCCGTGTGAACGTTTAACGGCTGTTCTCCCACCGAGCTCTGTGATTGGTTGTTTATTTTTAGAAAGCTTAAAGCAACCACAAATGGAAACGTTTGAGCCACAGCGATTGGTTTAAAGACCCGTCGATCATGGATGTGGCCCCGGCGTACAGGGTCTTTGTTTGGATGGAGAAGCCCCCGTGCAGCTGGAGTACTGTACATGCCTTCTGTACAGCAGGCTGGAGTATTTCACTTGTTCTTCTGGTGGATCCTGTTCATGTGTTAATGACCTCCATCAGTGTGTAGCAGCATCACCTGTGGGCAGGATGAACAGACTGTGTGGCGGTCTGCAGGAACAGTAACCTCTTCTGGACAGTGGAGAACATTTGGAGCAGCTGCAGCATCTCTCCTCTCCGTCCCGCCTCCATCAGTCGGTACCAGGTTACACACTGTGATAGCATCGAGTCCAGCCTCAGGTTCTACTGCAAGCGGGACAAAAAGGTCCTTTCCACCCTGGAATTCATCAGACCCCTCTTATTCTGGGACAGGAAGGACCCGGCCACCCTGGATCACATTAAACCATGCTGGTACTGGGACAAAAAGGACCTGGTCCACACTCCATCCCAGTCAGAGGGACTGGACCCTGCCACTGAGGCCCGGTACCGCAGAGAGGGGGCTCGCTTCATCTTTGATGTGGGCACACGGCTCGGCCTGTATCCTTCTGTGGTTCACACCATGCTATGAATGTCAAACAGTTAGACCTTTTAGTCACAGAGGTCCAAACCAGGGGCAGACCGGTTATTATCATGTTCTGATAGTCAGCATGTTTCTGATGATCAGTGTCTGTGATTGTTCTGTCAGACTGCCAATAAAATAAAGTCATTTCAAAATGTGCTGCTCTGGCTCTGATGCAACATCCTCACAACTTCCTGCCTACAACACTGTCTGATTGGCTACATGTCACAAAGTAACTGCAAAGTAACTAGTAACTAAAAGTATCAAATGCATGTAGTGGAGAGGAAGAATAAAGTAGCAGAACATGGAAGTGTACTTTATCACTGGTTTCAGTTTCATTTATACTGCAAATGAATATCGGTTCCAAATATCAATTGTCAGTATGTATCTATAAAATACTAATGCTAATGAATGAGTAACTACTGTGTACAGTGTTGAATCCCTCCGTCAGGCCTCTTGACCTCTGTGGCTGCAGACATTATGACACACTGGCTACTGGCATCGTTTACTTCCACCGCTTCTACATGTTCCACTCCTTCAAGCAGTTTCCAAGATATGTAAGTATTGTAGAGTTGTAACCCGACCAGTGGTTTATTAGACATACCTCAACTCATTCTTCTAATCCGTTCCATATTATTTAATCTTCCTCAGTAGCATCTGTACTTTTCACAAACACTGCGGTGAAAGCAGAACTGTAAAATATGAAGGACCACATGTTGTTTCTAACACATGTGTTGTGTGTAGGTGACAGGAGGATGCTGCCTTTTCCTCGCTGGCAAAGTGGAGGAAACTCCAAAGAAGTGCAAAGACATCATCAAGACGGCTCGCAGCCTGCTCAATGACATCCAGTTTGTGCAGTTTGGAGATGATCCCAAGGTATGTAGCAAGAAAAATGCAGAAAATATTTAAACCCTCTCCTTTCTCTGTTTCTCTTTAACAGTTAAAGGTTCATAGTGTTCACGCACGTGTCTTCGGCTTTGTTGACTGCAGGCAATCAGATTGATTTCTCAAGGCAGATCTTTAAGACTGTCTGCACTGTTGTTTGCAAGTGATGAGATGATATGTGTGTCCAGACACAACCAACCTATTTGCATGGGTTGCTGTGGTGATCACGCAGGCATCAGTAACTATGTGCTATGGTGCTGTGGCTTTTGAATGCCTAGTATTGTTACTGTAGGTATCTTCCAGCTTACACTGTACAGTTGGAACCACCTCTGAGAGGCTGTTCATGTTTGGTTTTACCATCCGTCCCAGTTGATCCGATCACAAGTGGACACCTTCAGGCCCGTCAATTCACACCTGGCATTAAATGCATCTCAACACCCGTCTCGAGTGACCTCTTGTGATCGGATCTCACTTCCTCGCTCTCTATGCAAATATACACCTACATCACTGGAACGAACCGATACAACATTTTATACACAAGGACAGACATATCTTCATGTGTAATGTTTCAACCAGAATGTGCTGTAGACGGCCTTTCACGCATTTTGTAATGTTTCTCTAAATACAATTAGTCTCAAAATGTAGCATTTTTTAAAGGGAGTCTGGGGACTTTCTCCACAGAAGTAGCCTTTATTGGTTACTGTTACTGTTTAGTGTCAATAAAATGTTGTCTTCTTTCATAAATTGAGTGTAAATGGTGAAATCAGTTGAAACTGTGTTCAAACAGCTGTTGGGAGGTATAACATACTTCAGACATGGAGGCACACAGGGCATGAAAACAGACATGTCCAAACTGTGGCCTGTGTCACTCAAGCCTTCTCGTAAATTCAGCATTAAATCATAACATGAAGTTGTTAGTTTCCTTGTAAAAAGTGTCAGTTTGTGGCAGCATGGCTGTACCAGCCTGTCTGCTTCTGTGTCTAAAGTGCTAAAGTCTTACCCGCCAACATTTAGCAGCTGTTTGAACACACTGTTTACACTGATTTCACCATTTACACTCAAGTTATGAAAGAAGAAACATTTAGCAAAACATTAGCTTTGCAGTGCTTTGGGGAAATGTGTGCTGTCCCACCGCAGACACTAAGTTTGTTTATCTGTGTAATGCTGGGTCTGTCCTCACAGGAGGAGGTGATGGTGTTGGAACGAATCCTGCTGCAGACCATCAAGTTTGACCTGCAGGTAGATCACCCCTACCAGTTCCTGCTGCGCTATGCCAAGCAACTCAAAGGTATCTATGTTTGTCTTTGTCTGTTTCTGGGGCAAATTAAGTATCGACAAATGAAAAAAAAATGGTGAGTAAATAAATATACGTTGATTGCTTTGCCTGATACTGTACCACAGTTATTGGTATTGACACAATGACGTTAAGACGTACGTTAACATTTGTTCTGATCAAAGTGGAGCTGATGCAGAAACTACTGCTGTGTTTCAGGTGACAAGAGCAAGGTGCAGAAGCTGGTTCAGATGGCCTGGACCTTTGTTAATGACAGGTGAGATCAAGAACCAGTATTTTTGACTGAATCCTAGTAAAAAAAAATTAGTACAAATATTCAGTATATTTACTCTTCAGCTGTTTCATCAACATGTCATTCATTCATTATTTCTGTGGTATTTATCGTCAGATGTTTGCAGATTGACTGATGTGTACTTGGGGTATAAGAATAATACTATCACTTGTGGTCCTCCCAAGCCTTTGCACGATGGTGGCGCTGCAGTGGGAGCCACAGATCATAGCGGTGGCTGTCATGTATCTGGCTGGACGGCTCTGTAAGTTTGACATCCAGGACTGGACCTCCAAGCAGTCATCCCGGCGCTGGTGGGAGCAGTTTGTTCACGATGTGCCTGTGGAGGTGCTGGAAGGTAATGGCAGCACCACCACAACATTTAGAGTTTAAAAGGTACAGAAGCTGTTGTAACCCTCATACTGTTTCCACTGTTGTCTGTGCTTCTCCTCTACTCTCCTGCTCTCCTCCATCACAAAGATATCTGCCACCAAATCCTGGACTTGTATTCTCAGGCTAAGCAGCCGATGCCTGAAGGAGGTATAGGGACTGGGGAAACCCTCCCACCACCTTCCATCCTGTCCCTCTCAGCCCCACCACAGGCCAAGAGGGCCTCCCCTCAGACCAGCCCCAGACCACCCAGACCAGCCCAGGTGAGTGGACTGCCTACATGTCAACCTCTATTAGCTTATCTTTGATTCTATTTTATGGCTTTATTTGATACAAGTTGTGTTTTTTTTTTTTTAGCCTTCTCCCAAAGATGACAGCAAGGCCACTAGTAAGTAAAATCCTGCCTATCTTACAGCCTGAAGGACTCACAGTTGTGTTTCAGCTCAATCTGTATCATCTTGTCTTCACATTCTTTCTTTTGATCAGTGCCTCTTTGGTCTTGTGTTTTTGTTTTCCAGAGCTCACAAGTCTAGAACCTCCTCCACCTCCTCCTCCTCCCCCTCCTCCGCCAGTCTCCATAAACCCTGGTCAGTGTCTTCTGCCCTTAAAGACATATTTCACCACTGGAAAGATTTCTGGAAGTCTTTTCATAAAACTGGGCTGTCTGTGCAGAGCAAAGTATTCTTGAAATCAGTGCGATATGACCAGAGAAAACAGGGGTAAAGAGCTGTAGTATTCAGTTTTGCTTGAAAGATAGAAAACCTAAAAAACAAGTCAACTCACACAGGTTCAGACAGGGAAAAGGCAACACACAGATAGTGAGTCATAGACAAGTCATTTCACACAGCGTGCTCTAAAATCATACGGGCAGATAGCAAAAAAAAGAGATTATCAGCTGAATCTGCAGCTTTATGGAACTTTGTAGGGAGTTTTAGTCAAGCTTGGTGCCTCCACACCTCCAAGTACTCAGCACGCTCAGAGTTTTGGCCACGGGATCATTTCAGAGAGAGACAGGAGACAGGCCAGGCATTTCACAGTCCTCTTTGAGCCGCGCGCTTCTGAGTACTGACAGCGATAATATCATTCATGCCAGTACAGATCGTTCCCGTACACTGCTGACCAGCGGGTCGAGATTAGGAGCACTTTTTTTGCTCTAGTGCCAAAATCATTGGCGCTGTAGACCGCACGCATACACAGGGATCATGGCACCCTCTCCAGATCCATTCCTCAACCGAAAGCCGTATCACTCTGTTAACGTCCAAATAATATCAGATGCAAACTGCCACCTTCTGAACGTGGTGGCCTGTCGACCAGGGGGAGCCGCGACTCCTTTGTGCTGCAGAATAGTTCTGTGGGGATGCGTCTGGCTCCAGGAGCTGGTGGAGATGGGAAATGATTTGTAATTCTAAAAAAAACCATCCAGTTTAACTTTTATAAAACTCCATTTTATAATAATGTAACATAGGTGACCAAGGTTATGTCCTCACTCCGTGGCTGATGACCACTGTGGCAAATTCACTTTGGCAGCTTTCGGAAATCAATCATTGCAAGTTTTTTTCAAACACACTGTCAATCCTATATTCCCCTGGATGTGACGATGTGGCATCAGTGCGAAGCACAACTGCACACCAGTTAGACTGGCAGTGGATCGTCTGTGGCAGCAGCAGCAGAGTTGGAACATGATGCAGTCATAACCAGGAGACATGTGGGGGTCAGATAATGAGTGAGTGCCAGCCATGTTCAGAATGCCACAATGGTCCTGCTAAGTCAACTCAAAGCCTCTGCACCAGAGGACTGATCGCATATAAGCCAGGCCTGTGTGTGTGTGTGTGTGTGTGTGTGTGTGTGTGTGTGTGTGTGTGTGTGTGTGTGTGTGTGAGAGAGAGAGAGAGAGAGAGAGAGAGAGAGTGTGTTTCACTCATGTTTTGGTGATACAAACACAAGCAGTAATGGACACAATAATGTCACTTTGTGTACAAGTTTTTGTGGATCAGCATTCTTTCTTTTCTCCCACAGAACCCGTCCCCCCCTCCTCCTACCCACCAACCCCAGAACTCTCCTCTAAACCCCCCCCTCCACCTTTACCCCACTGCCCACCACCTCCACCTCCTCCACCCAAGGACCTACCCCCTGCTAGCTCCTTGGTGTCCAGTGAAGGCTACCAGAAGCTGCAATCGATGATAAAGACAGAGGGCTCCTGTTACACCACTGTACACCAGGCCGGCGTCCCACCTCTGGGCTACCACCACTACCCCACAGGCCCGACTTCCTACCACACTCTCCCACTCTCAGCCTATAGCTACCTGCTCGCACCTCCGCCCCCCTCAGTCTTGGGGCTGGCACCTGGTTTGAGTGGGGGGTACCCACCACAATCTACTGCTGGACACAATCAGCTGCCGCCTCCACTGCCCCCCGGGATACCCCCAGTCAGCGGGCTGAGTCGGGGTACGTGGATGAGATGAGGACCATAACGTGAGGAAGGTTCAGAAAAGTTCAAAACATTTTAAAATCGTTCAGTTCACATGAAACCACCACAACAGGCGACGTTAACGGTCTGAACATTTTCACATTTGAAGATAAAGGAAAACTTCCAGTGTTCACAGTTCTGCAGAACATGTTCGTTAGGTGATGATCATGGAGCACAAAGGAAAGGAAATTATGCTAATTTGTGCCAATTTCATGACATTCTGCAAAACTGTACTTTTATAAAAATCTGAAAAGTTGATGTAGATTTCACTTGACGGAGTGAAAAACACAGGATCTGTTAAATGACATTTTAAAGTGAGCTGTTTTCTCATCTGTTGTATTTATTACTGGTTCGTGTCCTATTTAATGTCCCACATGACATCTAACACTCTGATGTCATTCCATTTATGAGAAGATATTTTTGGTGTTTATTGCACATGTGGAGTTGCATCTGTTTATTAAAGAGGACTCAGCACTGTAAAAGGCAGCATTCCCACCTCCTTCAGTCCATTATGTCTTGTCTCGGTGAAGCACTTTGTGTTTGAGAACAATGGACTCCAGTGTTATTGAACAGGTTTATAATAGTGTTGTTGTTTGATTGTTTTTTTCTGTCCGGAGCTTAAAATAGTTTGGTGCCGACCAAAGCTGGCGCCCTCAAAGTGCTTTGGATGTTTACTTTTTTTACTGTGAGAATGTAATAAACCTAAAAATAAAAGTGTGTTGCTAAAATTGTATTATGTATTTTATATGTCATCAATTGTTATTACAATGGTCTCTAAAGGTCACTTTACAGTAGGCTGTTTGCTTCAATGCACACAAGCTAGCATGGACTCCTCAAAGTGTCCACAAAGCCTCTTGTGATGTCACAGACAGCTCGACCTTCTCAGTCTTCATGGGTGCCCATAAATGTTGAGTGGGGCTGAGGTCAGGTGACTGTGGAGGACAGTCCAGGACAGACAGAAGTCCTTGGTCTTCTTTGGTCTTGCTACGCTTTGAGGTGTTTGGGCTCATTATCCTGCTGCAGTATGAATCTTCTCCACAGAAACCAGAGGGTGGTGCTCCTCCTCAGTCAGGGTGGAGTAAATTCTGAAAACAGAACCAGACTTGAATCTTCACTGTGGGTTTGAAACACTGTTAAGATCCTGTCAAACGTTCATCTCCGTACATACACCTTCTGTTACTGACAGACATTTCTGACTGGGATTCATCAGTAAACAGGACTTTTCCAGTCATCCTATAGGAAATGTGGTATTTCTCAGCCTTTGTCCTCCTGAGAGGTGGTTTAGAAACTTCTCCTGGTCCTCTGAGACACTACAAGAGGACAGGACGACTGTTGATTGGAGTCTTGCAGTCATTATTTATTTATTTATAGCAAAGTCTGTATCAGTAATGAAGTAGCTTTTCTCTGTCAGGGCACTGAGATGTTCGGATGGTGGCTCTTTTGGTCTGTCACCATGATCTGATGCTGAGAAAAGCTCCTCTGTGGTCAGAATAATCACTTTCTCTCTGAATCCTCAAACACACTGATTTTTCCAGGTTAATGTGACAGTATTAGTTTTCAGCGTGCTCTCAGACCCTCCTGTATTCTGGACTCTATCGTGGACTACAGTTGTTTTTATCATTAGGACCTACATCTGTGTTTGGACTGGAAAGCAGGTCCTCTACGTGCCACACAGGACACGGACACTGGGATTTAAAGGGGAGCTGTTGGAGGCGGAGTTATGGAGGCCAGGCCTCATTTACTATGATGCTATTATTACTATAACGCTCGTTCTGCTGTCGGCGTGATGTTATCATCATCATCATCATCATCATCATCAGCCTGTTGGTCTGCGGCACAGACAGCTCCAGCAGACGGACTGTGCTCCGGGGCTGGTCCGCAGACGGGTCGGGCTCCTACCATTTTGTGTGCAGATGTACCGGGCCAGCAGACGGGTTCGGACTGAGCTCCACAGCAGCAGCTCGGCTCCAGACAGCCCGGCCGACAGAGGACACGGCGGGTCACACGTCAGACGGCGACAGAGAGCAAAGTGCAGACAGGAAGCCGCTCCGGCACAACTTTCTCCCCCAGTGCGGAGCTCCAACGCGCGCCATCATGCAGCGGTGTTACGGCAAAGTCCCGGTGCTGTTGGCCATATGGTGTTTTCTGTCAGTATGGATCGCACCTGTAACGTTACACCCGCAGTGTTTGGACTTCAAGCCGCCCTTCCGCCCGCTCAGGGAGCTGGAGTTCTGCGTAATGTACACTGAGTTTGGCTGCTGTGATTTCCAGAAGGACCAGGAGCTGATGAGGAAGTTCTACAAGATTATGGATCATTTTGATGAGTACGGTTATGAAAGCTGTGCCGGATTCGTGTCGGAGCTGCTCTGCCAGGTAGGCATGCATGCACAAAGGTCGCTTGGCTGAGTCCACAAAGTCCGAATCATGTTCCAGCAGGCTGAGCACAGAGCAAAACACTGAGCCAACAGGCGCAGGGCGAGCTGTCATGTGTCAGATGAGCCTTGTGGAGACTAAAGCAGTTCATCAGAACTGTATCTTACAGCAGAATGTCTGAATATAAAGGGCTGCTGTTAGAGCACACTGATGAGCTGAACTAAGGTAAAGGTCAGCCTTCACCCAGGGGTGCAGGAAGCCTTCAGATGTGGGGGTTCCTCCCTGGATTCTTTGTGTATTTGTCACATCTTGTATTCTGGTGAATTTTAACAGGTGGTCTTATACTTTATCTGTTATAGCAGCATGTGAAAAAATCTTGGTAGGCCTAAATTTGACAATTTCATCCAGAGGAAATGCCCCAGATCATATATACAAATATATTAAAAAGCTAAAGGTATGTCAGTTGATTTATTGACTAAATTATGATAGTTTTAATAACTTCTTACATAAAAATGGCGGTCAGTTGAAGTGCAAGGCACTTAAATAAAAGCTCTTCCAAAATTCAAATATCCACAGAATGAGGTTATGATTCTAATATACCACCTTGATGCAGTGATACTTTATTTTATGAATTAAATACATTTAATTAATGCGTATTAGTTTTATATTGAAAGTTGAATTGTATTTATTTCTCCTCAGTTATATTTTAATTAAAAGTAAATGTATTTAATTGATCACTATTAGTTTCATTAAACACAACATCAACACATTAACACCACACTGAACACACAGTTAGGAAATAGCATGTTAGATAATTAATCCTTGTGTCTTCTGTAGTCTGATTAAACAGTAAAGGCACTGTGGCCCACTGGGCTAACTCCCTGTCTCTGGTTGTACATCGGACTACCAGCTCACCCAGGAGGTTGTGGACACGGGAGGACAGCCAAGCAGGCACTCGGTCATGGGTCCCACTGGCCTTTTGTCCAGTGGGCTACCAGGGCCAGCAAAATCTCTGTCAGTGTCACTGACATGTTATTATTTCCTATTTGTTGTGTGAACAAGTGTTGAAGAGTGATATGAAGCAGGTGAAGCAAGCAGCTCCCTATGTTGACCAAATCACACACAACGTGATTGAAACTTCAACCACTGGCTCTGCTGCCTGGTTTTTCTTACAATGCAAACTATAATTTCACTTTGAGGTCTGTTTTCAAAAGACATCTCCAGTCAGGGACAGGCCACCAGAAACAGGGACTGTTCCTGAAAAACTGTGATGTCTGGTAACCCAGGGCATTTTAATGTATTTGTTTTGTTGATTATGCTTCTTGGCAATAGAGTAGAGCTAGGTAATGAATGAGATAAACACATTTTGCTATAATCAATACTAATAACTGATCAAATGACTTGACTGATGTGAAAGGGATTAGTCGTTATCAACGCACAAACTAGAGACCATCTCAAGATAGGATCACACCAGACTCGTCACCTGTCAACATGTTCACGCTCCGACACATGACTTCTCAGTAAACTACGCTACTACTACTATCAACTAATCTGCATCTCAACTCTCAACTGTGGATAGTTTATTTGTGTGGCCCAAAATTGCATTACATGCCCCAATGGGCTTCACAAACCCACATCACAAGACAATAAAAGTTGAAAATCAGTCGTTAAAAGAACATGCACACTGAATACTTAAAAACAAATTAAGGCAATTTATGGTTGGTCACAAGCAAGAGAGAGGAGATGGGTTTTCAACCTGGATTTAAAAATCTCAACAGAGCTGGCCTCCCTAATCATGGTTGGGAGTTTGTTCCATAAATGGGGGCACGGTAAGAAAAGGCTCTGTTGCCGGCAGATTTCTTAGTGACCCAGGGAGATTTTAGAAGGCCAGCATTTTGGGACTGGAGAGCACTTAAGGAAATAAAAGGTGTGATGAGGTCAGATAAATAAGATGGTGCTAGTCCTTGCAATATTTTGTATGTTAGCAGTAGCACTCTGAAATCAGATCTTACCTGGATCGGAAGCCAATGTAGGGAGGACAGGATGGGTGTTGTATGATAAAATTTTCTGGTTGTGGTGAGGAACCTATCAGCTGCCTTCTGAACAAGGCTTCTCACACTAGATTTGGGTAGGCTGGAAAACAGTACGTTGCAATAATCAAGTCATGTACCAGGGTTTCAGCATCAGACAGAATTAGTGTAGATCAGATTTTTTAAATGTTGCAAAGATGAAAGTAGGCAGTTCTAGTAATATCTTTAATATGTAGGTCAAATGCAAGGGAGGAATCAAAAGTGGCACTGAAGTTTTTGCAAATTTAAGGGACGTGTCTCAAACAGATGACTCTTGCTAGGAGGATCAACCATTAGCAGTTCAGATTCATCTGCATTAAGGAGCAGGAAGATTGATGATATCTAGTCCTTAATAACACATAGACACTCTTCAAGGTTCGATATTGGAGACTGCGAATGATAGCACTGAGGGGCAGCATATAAATAGAAAATAACAGTGGACAGACCCTTGTAGAACACCATGTTGCACTTTTTAGTCGTCCGAAGTCATATTGTTGTGGACCACACGGTGTGTCCTATCAGTCAAATATGAGTTAAACCAAGACAGCTAAGCCTTTAACACCAACTTTGTTCTCCAACCGATATAGGAGGATATTGTGATCAGTGGTGTCAATAGTATAGTGTGTAGTGTATATTAGTGTTTTTTGTTTACTCACTCTCACTGGTATCATCAACCCTTGAGCCACTAGCCCATGGACATTGCTAGAGGATCAGGTCAATCAGGAGTTGACAGAGAGGGTCAGACTCTTTTTAATCAAGACCAGATTATCAAGAAGATTGTACAAACACCTGACCTCAAATAACTGCAAAATTGTTCTTTATTTGCTGGAGGTATACATATTATGAATTATTTGCTATTACATTCCCAATATCATGTTAAAAGGTGATCATTTGTCAGTGTTGGTATATTGTGTATACCAGCTTGTTCATGCTAACCTTAGGTGGCCAAAAAAATAACTTCATGCATTTTTAAGGAAATGTCTACATCTACATATCACACTCAGTCATCCTCTGTATTGTCTCTCCTCCCCTCTTCTTCACTCTTGTTCATCTTTCCAGGAGTGCTCTCCCTATGCAGCTCACCTCTTTGATGCTGAGGACCTGAACACCCCGGTCAGGACCATCCCTGGCCTCTGTCCAGACTACTGCTCCCAGCTTTGGACAAAGTGCAGTTCCACCATCCCTCTCCTGTCTGACCACCCACACATAGCCAAAGTCAAAGATGACCAGACACGTTTCTGCCAGTACCTGGAGCTAGAGGACATGGACTACTGCTACCCACACCTCCTCAGCAACCAGAGGCTGACAAGGAACCTGGGTCGGGTTCAGTCAGACTCGGAGGGCTGTCTGCAGTTGTGCCTGGAAGAGGTTGCGAACGGGCTGCGGAACCCACTAGCCATGGTGCATGCCAATGACGGCACACATCGGTTCTTTGTGGCAGAACAGGTGGGCGTAGTGTGGACCTACCTTCCTGACCGGTCCAAACTGGACAGACCATTTTTGAACATTACCAAGGCAGTGTTAACATCATCATGGGAAGGTGATGAGAGAGGCTTTCTGGGACTTACCTTTCACCCCAAGCACAAGTACAACAGGAAGCTGTACGTGTATTACTCAGTGGAGGTGGGTTTGGATGAGAAGATCAGGATCAGTGAGTTTCATGTGTCAGCCAACGACATGAATGTGGTGGATCACGCCTCAGAGCGGTAGGTATGGAATGGATATCCAGGTCAGCAAACAGCGATGGGTTTTTTATGATCACATTACAAACTCACAAATAAGGAGTCATACCTTGTCCTTTTCTTGTCTTTTTGTCATGTCTACTTTCCTCCCAGGGTTATTCTGGAGATTGATGAGCCAGCAGCAAACCACAATGGAGGGCAACTTCTATTTGCAGATGATGGCTACTTGTACATTTTCACAGGAGATGGTGGAATGGCAGGAGACCCATTTGGGAAATATGGGAATGCTCAGAACAAGTAAGACATCCACTAAAAATTTCAGAAATTAGACACTAAAGTTTTAATTTATGAAGAGTAATTCCAAGTTCCTGTGTGTTTGGATAAAATATGACATTATGCCTCATCTACTTTAGGTCAGCTCTGTTGGGTAAAGCTCTCCGCATTGATGTGGATGACAATGAGAGAGGCCCATTGTACAGAATTCCTCCAGATAACCCCTTCATACATGAGCGAGGGGCACGACCTGAGGTTTATGCTTACGGTGTCCGCAATATGTGGAGGTGTTCTGTGGACCAGGGCGACTATCTGACCAAAGAAGGCAAAGGACGCATCTTCTGTGGGGATGTGGGCCAGAACAAGTTCGAAGAGATTGACATCATCGAGAAAGGTCGGAACTACGGCTGGAGAGCCAAAGAGGGCTTTTCCTGCTACGATAAGAAGCTGTGTGCCAACAGCTCGCTAGGTAGGCATTGACCCACAGTTACCCTCCTTCAACTGCAGACAGCAGTGGTCTCCAAAAAGCCTGCGTGATATTGGAACAAACTGACATTGTGATAACCACAATATATATTGCGATATGAAAAAGAAGTAGGAAGATATAAATAATATAGCTCCTTCAAACCATACAGTACAATAAACAGTTTAACAAGTAGCAATGAAATTAATGTCTCCAAAAACCAGCAATTATATAATAATAACACCAATTGTGACTTATTGATGTTTCCACAGATGATGTCCTGCCTATTTATGCATACCCTCACAAGATGGGCAAGTCAGTGACTGGTGGATATGTGTATCGAGGCTGTGAATACCCCAACCTGAACGGCATGTACATATTTGGAGACTTCATGAGCGGGTAAGACTTAACAACTGAGTCTTTGTTGAGGAGAGCAATCGTCTGGATCGTCTGCCACATATCTTTACTGCTGTTGGTGTTGAGGTCTCTCTCCAGCGTCTGCTTACTTGCTACCTACCAAAATCCAGCTTTTCTGTTATATTGTGATGGTGGTTAAAGTCAGCTCCACCTTGAACAGCTATCATTGAAATGCTGCGTACATGCATGGATGATAATAATCCAGTATGTTATTAAAACACTCAGATAGGGGCCAGCCAATATATGAGTACTTTATGATACTTTAAGTACATTTTGCTGATAATAATGCAGGGCCATTTATATCACACTGTAGTATGGATACTTTTGCTCAACTAATCTTAAAATCTGAATACTTTTATCCACCACAGCGATACACGATCACAACTTCATGCACGTTTTCTAAGGCTGTTTAAAAGTACTTTAAGAAAGTAGGACAGCATAAACCAAAGTAGACATAGGCAATACTTGTTGGTAAGGTATCAAAGTTCACACAAGGCTCAAGATAAAAATAAGAGCATACTTCACATTAGAGATTGCAGATTTGATTCTCTTCCAGGCGCTTGATGAGTCTTCGGGAGGACTTCAGAACAGGGCGTTGGACATACAATGACATCTGTATGGGGACGGGCCTGACCTGCTCCTTTCCTGGACTCATAGACAACTACTACCAGTACATCATCTCCTTTGCAGTGGATGAAGCTGGTATGAATGAACATATGCACAACAGAAACTCAGTCGTGACTTGGAAATATGTCTTCTTGTGTACTATCAGAATCAGAATCAGAAATACGTTATTGATCCCTGAGGGAAAATTGCTTACATTGCAGTGCTCCCATTCAAAGTCCAGAAATACCATAGGGTTGGGCAGTAAACCTTCTCCAAATGAATACACCTAAATGGCATTACCACCAGCTGATTACAAATCACATTGTAGGGCTTTGAGGGAGCTACCATCATTTTCCACCACAAGGTGGCTGCAATGCTGAAGTGTACTTAAAGTGAAATTCTCCATCCTATATCACATTAACATTTTTAACATTATTTATTATGATAATTTCGTGTTTCATTTTATATGAAGAACTTGCTGCATGTAATTTATTCGTTGTAAAGTCATTTAAGCTGCTAAACAAATATTATTATTATTATTATTATTATTACAGTTGTATAATCTTTTTCACACAACAACAAAAATATGATACATGTCCTGCAGGATCAACAGGGGCCTGTGAACTTGACAGCAAGTTCATCATCGCACGGTTGGCGGGTGACTGTTTCTGAGATGTAGATTTGAAGTATTACCATCTCTGGCTGTCACCTTCTTCATGCACATGTTGCAAACAGCCTCATTGTGATTTGCTGGCTCTCCCTTATCATTTGGTCGGTACCCCAAATGCTGCCAATTGCAGGAGTTGGCATTTTTGGGGGGACCAACTTGGAACAACCAAGTAGTTCAACTGAAATCGTCTTTTACCGTTCTAAATGAATATACTATAAGGCTGTATCTAAAATCAGTAACACCAACAACACTTTGTGAAGTCCTTCAGTGCATCATTCTCTAAACACTGTCCGGCTCACAGCTGAGCCAAAGCATTCTGTGAGCCAAGTGGACTAGTTTTTCTCGCCAGTTTTCATCGTCCTGATAATGGACGCCCAATAAGGCATGATCTCTTAATGTCGTCTTCATATAATCTCTTCTTTATCTGTTAGGTGAGCTGTACTTCATGTCGACTGGAACACCGAGTGCTACGTCACCTTCAGGTGTCATTTATAAAGTGGTGGATCCCTCAAGGTGAGTAATGTAGTCAATGCTTCTTTCTGACGCCACCATCATGCTTTCTGTGCAGAGAGTCTTTCCAGTTCTGTTCTTTGTTTCTTGGAAGACACACATCTGTTTATAATTACAAAACAGAGGCAGATCATTCCTCTCTGTCATTCTTTTCTCAGCTGAATGTGAAGGATACACTGCCTCTCTCTGTTTTGGTGACGAAGGGAGATTTAGCAGTGTTGGCAGTAATGTGAAAGGCCTGCTATCCTAAATCTCCCTTCTCTGACATTAGCTCTTTTTACACAGCGGTCCCACAATATGGCTTCAGCAAAGACTTGCCATTACGCTGGCTTTGCTTTATTACACTGAACTGAACAATGTCGCCATAATGTCGCCCCGGTGTGATTTTAGATAGCATGCCAGTGTTCCAAAAGCAACACAACAGCACATGTAACAGTGTGTGTCCCACACTTTATAACAGATGTCAAGCTCTGTTTCTACCTCCATTGCTGGTTTAAAGGGAGAGCAACAATGCCCCTTAACCCCATCTGTGTTCATACCTTCTGCACAGAAAGGTGAGGTGAAACAGAATATCTGAAAGGTATTTCTTCAGTCGGCTCTGGTCTCTCTCAGCATTTCACTCACCAGCAGATGGTTGTGTCACTTATTTGTTTCCAAGCCATCACGCTCATTTGAACAGTTCCTCACCCCTGTTGTAATGTGAGCTGGAAGTTAAAGCATATGAAAAGACTAGAAGTTTTAGAAAAATTAGATTTTTTTAGATCTACCTGCTCTTACTCTGTATTCTCATATGCAACAATATTTCATTCTCTTGTGTTATGTGTTGTCATTCAGACGCGCTCCACCAGGACAGTGTAACTACGAGCCTCTTCCTGTCAGAGTGAAAAGTAACCTCATCAAGTTCGTTCCCCAGGAAAGTGAGTCCACTACTGACTAGTTACAACACTGATGGAATCTGTCATTCATTTGTTATTATTCACGTTGGGTCTCGTGTTTTTCATCATTCTCCCTTTAGCATTTATCGGCACTAGAAACAAGCCTACGCCTGAACCCACAGAGGCCTATGACTGGCTCCAAGACCTTATTGACCGTCTAGGTGAAGTAGGACCAGACCCGACCACCCCTCTGCCGACCACAACTACCACCAAAGCTCCCAAACATACAGGTCGAAAAGGCAGACGCAAGAAGAGCAGATCCAGAGCACAGAGTGCGCCTGAGCCTCAAAATGGAGGCGTCAGACTGGTCGGTGATGAACAGGGCCGCAGCAACCAGGGACGGGTGGAGATCTACATTAATGGAGAGTGGGGCACTGTGTGTGATGACCTGTGGACTACCAAGAACGCTGCAGTGGTTTGCCGGCAACTAGGCTTCCAGTACGCTCTAAAGGCAGCAAGGAACTCTGAGTTTGGGGAGGGGAAGGATCTGCGCATTCTTTTGGATGACGTTCAGTGTGAAGGGACAGAGTCCAGCCTGCTGGACTGCAAACATGCTGGTGTGGGGTTACATAACTGTGCCCATTACGAGGATGCTGGTGTGATCTGTGGCAACTCAGACCACATTGTAGAAGTCTAAATGTTTGAAGACTATGATGTCGGAGCTAACGTTCATTAACTTAATCCACTCTAAATTTACAGTAACATGGTAAAAAAAATCTGTTCTCTTGTATTCTCTTGGTGGAGGATTTTCTCAATGGGCACACCAAATATATACCACATCACTTTGTGCCATGATATTTCCAGAAGGTACAATGGTTTAATTCTTCTTATTGTATTTTGTATTCAGTCCATCACAATAAAAAGGAAAGGGAGAAACCATGTAGAATACAGTGCAGCCACAACACACTGTGTTTTCAAATATGGGCATGGCACAAACTATTTTCATAGAACGCAGAGGTTTATGCAAAAAGTTCAGGAAATCATAATTTAGAGCAGGAGGTGATGTAAAGGGAGGGAGCACCAGCAAAGACAGTCCTCTCATCAAAGCTTTCCACGTTATGAGATAACCTAACAGCTTGGATGCATGATGATGTCTGACACTGTATCAAAATCCAAGGGTGAGAGCTTCCTCTGGTAATGTCTCCTTTTTCCAGTAGCTGCACTTTTTTCTCAAAGGTAAATCATAATATAAGATTGAATGTTTAATTTGAATGTAAGTTTGGCACTCTTGAGTCTGCCTTCTCAGTGATTTGTTGTGTAACAATTCAGAGTTTATGAATGTCAAATTTCTTACGTGTTGAATGTTCAATATGCACTGAATGAATGGTTGTATCAAGAAATGTTTTAATAAAAGCTTTCTAGCGTCTACTGGTTTCCTCCCACCCACACTCTGATATATTGCTGTATTTTGAAAGGTTCATACAATGAATTGAAAAGAACACAAGGTAACAGTTCCTGAATGCTTTGCATATTTTCACATAATGCGTGTAATAATTACCATCTGCAACAGCTGAGGCTGGTTATATTTTGCCACTGGTTCATGGTGTGAATGTACTCTACCACACCTTCAACATTTGTGTGTGTGTGTGTGTGTGTGTGTGTGTGACCATCATAGCCTCATCCTGTGTAGCAGGAACTAACGTTACCACAATTTTGAGTTGGGTACTCTTCCAGGTGATTGTGTTATGGAAGTGTGTGATAATGTTACTGAGTGTCTCAGTCATGATCACATGACAAGATGGTCTCTACTTACAATATCATTTTGCTGAAACGTCAGGACTTGATGGCGAAGCTTGAGATAAGTGGATTATGTTACATGTTTTAACAGGTGATTTGTAACTTTACAGAGTACATTTGAAGTAACCCTGCCAACCACTCAGGCCAGCCCCCACGTTGTTTCTCGGTGCATGTACAGTATATACTGGGAATTACGGTATGTGTGTAACAAATGATTTCAAAGTAAAATTGAGAAAAATTGTGGTTATGAAAATCAAGGCTTTGTCATCTCAGTTGTGTGAATAATCAGTCAAACCTAATTAAGTTTGACTGATTAATTAATCTTTAAAAATATTTTCTTTAAGATACAGATTTAGATATTTTATTTAGATATGTATTTTTGCCTGCTTGTTTGTTTGTTTGTTAATAAGTTAAATCATTATCGATAGATTAACTGAGTCAATGAATGTGAAACCACATTCACAGGAAGATCGCTTTAATTTTGAAATCAGTTCCGACCCTCTCTTACCGTAATGCCTAGGTACGTGCCGCAATTTTATTGTAACGTGCTTTAATCCAACGCGGCGGCTGGCCTGACCGCACTTCCCGCGTGTTTTGTAACGCAGTTGTTGTACGGTAGAGCTCCGTCATATTGACATAGGCGTTCTGAACGAGCCACAGTACGTCACTGTTCATCGTGTCATTAAATACTTAACATTGGACTCCTGAAGCCGCAATTGGCTCCATAGCTCAGTGGTTAGAGCACTGGTCTTGTAAACCAGGGGTCGCGAGTTCGATCCTCGCTGGGGCCTGGTGGGTTTTCTACATTCTCTTCCTCACAGTGACAGATGAACCTGCGTGTTACTGACATCATTTTTGAACACATCTGGAAACAACAAAGGCCAGCAAACATTTTCAGATATACGTCTGACTGAAGAATGCAAGCACCATGTCTTCAGCAGAATAGCATTGCTGTAAGTGCAGCATTGCACCATTCACAATGTTTTAGTGTTGCATTATTATTGTGACACTGCAAAATCCTAAGATACAAACAGAAGTGTGGGCCAGGCTTTGTGGATGAATAAATGATAAACTAGTAGAGTTCAGTGTTCAGCATTCGTATGAATGAAAATGGAATGAAATCCAATCTAGTTCCAATCTAGTTCCTACAATATCATCTGAATCATATATATTTTTAATGTTTTCCATATTTAAAATATCCAGTTCATTGGTGTTTTTGATGAATTTGTTCATTTGATCAAATTTGTTCACATGTGATTTTTTAGTTATTCAAAAATATAAAGCCTATTCTTGGCTTGTTTTCTACAGCTCATTATCAGTTTTAATAAACCTCATTTCAACTACATTGAATGTCCATTTTCTTTATTGACTGTTAAATAATGAGGTATAATAGAATGTGTCAGTGGTTTAGAGTAAACAAATCAATCTGACAGAGAGTTCAGACTGGTCTGTGGTGTAGGGCCAGTCTCAGGAGCCACCTGCTGACCAGTGGCACCAAACTACACACATAAAGAAAACATGGCTGTGGCTTATTAATAATGTTGTGCAGCAAGTAATGAGAAGGGAAAGAGTTAATTTCATCTGTCCAGGAAACTGTGCTGACCCTGCCTGAGTAAGAGTTAGCAGGAGTACTGAACTCTGCCACAGTAAGAAAACACAGCAGTCCAGCTCTGCTTCAGGTCTGCAGGACGGTCTTGTGAATCTTTGCGTGTCATCATGGTAAAATGTGTTTCTGGGGACAGGACATGGTAACAGGAGCTGCCACAGAAGTGATTTACTATTATTTTAAAACATTTGGAGTACTTTGCTGGTGTTTATATGTCTGTCTGTCTGTGGACAGACTTTGTTAGCGTATTACATCACAACTTTGGAAGATATAGACACAACTTGACAGAATGAAGGCAGTGTTGTAATTGGGTATGTGCAATTCACAGCGTGCACAGGTTAGAGTTATCTTCAAACACGGCAGCAGCTGCAAGCATTTGCTGTGTTTAATGACTGGATAATTACCTTTGCAAGACGAACATTAAGCAGGTCACATGTTTGACAACAGCTAACAAGCAGACAAACACACACCTCAGAGTCCTCTGTAGCCTCTCCAGCAGGCCCACAGGTGGGTTCAGAACCACCAGCTTGTGCCACAGTGAAGAAGCCACCAAACTGTTTATCATCAGTGTCCGACCTCTGTAAGAGACCTGAGAGAGGATCCACCTCCACTTTGCCAGCCTGGTTGTTATGGCCCAACCCCTCCCTGTTCCACCCCATACCTCCTGGTAGCTGTGGGACCTCTGACTGCCTCCACCCCCCACACAACAGCTTCCCCCTGTTCACTTTTGCAGCCCTTTGATAAACCTGAAGTGTCTTACCCTCTAAAAGAAGCGTCACCCGAGGCAGGACTCGTTTACCCAATAACATTTAGAAAGTCTAGAAGAGCCGCACGATTAGATGACTTAATCTCTATTCAAGTTAGTTATTGTTAGTTGGTCAGTGTTTAAGTTATGGTAAAGTCCAGCCATTTTGGCACTGTGTCCAGCTTTATGTAACGTCCTTGCACCTGAGCTGACTGAGAAACTACATTACCTGAGTACAGTGTAGTTCCTCTGTCAGTCGTGTTTTTTCAGTTTGAGAAAAAGTTCATATTACCAAGAATAGTAAATTGGTCCTAAAATAGACAAAGACCAGACAGCCTTGAGCAACAGATCTTAGTTTGATCTAAGTCAAAATCAGAGTTACAGTATCTTTGTCAAAGTGGACCGTGGTAGACAGCGGTGCAGAAGAAATAAATCAATGTGATGGACTAGAGACCAGCTGTGATGGGACCCCATCAGCTGTGATGGGACCCCACCAACTGTGATGGGATACAATGTTCATAGAGCTTGATGGTACAGTTATTGCCTGAGCAAAAAAGGCTTTTACTAAATATTAAGATTACTTAATATTAATTAATTATATTTTATAATTATAAAATCACATGATGATCTAGAATCTGAGGTTTTATTGTATTTCCACCACAAATTTTCTTAATTTGTGTTTTTAAACCGTTGCTCTCTTCTACGCAAATACATGCAAATAAGAATTAAAAACAACTTTTAAAAAGTGTATCTCTTTGGCATTAAATATTCTCTTTTATTCAATATCTGTATTGTTGAGCCTCTACCTATACACCCTTGAAGTAACTTACACTTTGACTCCCAAAGAAGTCTCTTATATCCAGTTTTCTTTTCTTTGACATCCTTCAAATCCTATACAGCACACACGCACGCACACACGTACACACACGCAAACAGACACAAACACAAATGTAAATGACACCACTGATACTAAAATCCATCTAGCTGACGTGACCCAGGAAGAACAAATGCCGAACATGTTGACAACTTACACTCGCACCTGCAGGTAACATGCACTGCCTCTCCTCCGGTCCAACTAGCAGGTTGCAGGTAGTTTTGACAAGCAGAAGAAGTGACAGTGGGGACAGCCAATCACATGTAAGTTAGCGAGAAACCGGCAGCCATCAGGGAGCGGTATTTAGGTTAGAGGCGGGACTTCTAGCAGAGACCGACATTTAACCCTTTGTGTGCCATAATCATTGACTAAACACTACGGATAGTGGTTGTATTGATAGTGACTACACAGTAGCGGCTGAATATTGGTAGGGACGTGTGGTGTTTCCGCCTGAACGCTAGAGGTGCTATGAGTAGAGAGTAGACAGAGAGCAGGTGTAGAGAGAAGAAGAAGAGAGAAGTTACTGCCTGTAAGCTACATGCTATGCTACATACTACGTCCTCCCGACTTTATGGTTTTGTATTAATAAAGTGTGTAAAGTAAAGTCACCTCTGCTTCTGATTACGATACCACATATTGGCGACAAGGATGACGGCCCTGAACCTGAGCCAGCCTACACTCTTTCTGCAAAGTGTCGGGGAACCACCGGTCCCGTCCAAGGCATGGATCCGGACTTTTGAAAACTACCTGCTAGCGATGTCGGAGTCGGATCTGCCGGAGGCACGTAAGCGTGCGCTGCTCATTCATTGCTTGGGTGCAGAAGGTCAGAGACTTTTTTACACATTGACGGTCGCTGATGACAAATACGCCACGGCGCTGCAGGCGCTGACAGACTTTTTCACACCGAAAGTGAACGTGGTTGCGGAACGTTACCGTTTCAGGCAACGGAGCCAGCGCCCAGGTGAGACGACAGATCAGCTTGTTGCTGCTTTGAAAGAACTGGTCACAACATGTCAGTTCGGGAATATGGAAGAGGAGATAATAAGGGACCAAGTTGTTGAAAAGACTAATTCAGCACGCATCAGAGAGCGTTTACTGCTGGAGATACCCCTCACACTCTCCAAAGCTTTGGCGATAGCCCGCCAAATTGAAACTGCTGTGTCGGAGGCGAAAGCTATGTGCAAGGGAGAGACCACAACAACACAGAAGGTTCATGAAAGGAAAACATAAAGCACATTCACCTCCACAGACGTTACAAAAGAAAACGTGTTACAGATGTGGTTCAACTCAGCACACTGCTAACTTCCAAGGATGTCCTGCAAAGGAGGCGCACTGCAATGCCTGCAAAAAGAAGGGACACTTTGCAAAAGTCTGTAGAGGAAGCAAAAACGTAAGTGAGGTTGAAGCTGCCCCAGAAGTGACTATTTTGAATGTGAACACTTGTGGCTCTAGCAGTATAATGTGTACAGTGAAAGTCAGTAGTCCAGGGTCAGTGATTCAGGATATTGAGCTAATGCTAGACACAGGTTCGGCAGTGTCAATCTTGCCAGAGCAAATGGTCACTGAGTTTTTCTCTGAGGCTTCCCTTATGGAACCAAAACTCAAGCTGAGGGATTATGGTGGGAATCCTATAGCCATGAAGGGTTGCTTACAAGCTAATGTAGCAATTGGGGACCTCAGTACTACTGCAGTATTTTACATCGTAAAGAACGGGTCAGCAGTCCTAGGTAGGGACTTATTCTACTCACTACAGATGCAAGTGAGAGATGGTCAAGTCACTGCAGTTACTAGTAACCAGTCAAAAGCTTCTGTAGCAAGTATTGCAGGGGACAAATTAGGATGTGCTAAAGGATTTGTCCATAGAGTTAACGTACGACCAGATGTCAAGCCAACACAACAGAAACTGCGTAGATTACCTTTCTCAGTTAGAGAAGCAGTGTCTAAGGAGTTAAAGAAACTAGTAGAGCAGGATGTTATAGAGCCGGTAGAGTCATCTGAATGGATTTCACCTATAGTAGTCACCACAAGAAAAGACAGACCAGAACCAAGACTCTGTGTAGATCTAAGAGAACCTAACAAGTCAGTTGTAGTCGACGGCTTTCCACTACCTCACATGGAGGAAATGTTCACAGAGTTGAGAGGAGCAACACTGTTTTCCACATTAGACCTCCAGAGCGCTTATTATCAGATGCCGCTACATGAGGACAGCCGCAGCTTAACTACCTTCATCACCCATGATGGCTTGTTTCGCTTCAAGCGGGTGCCATTCGGACTGGCATCGGCGCCCAGCTGTTTCCAGTGGATGATGTCAACAATCCTCAAAGGTTTGCCGGGGGTCCAGTGTTACCTCGATGACATTATCGTCTCAGGTGCAACAGCTGAAGAACATGACAGAAGACTGACAGCTGTGTTTCGGCGTATACATGATGCTGGGCTGAAGCTGAATCACTCAAAATGCAACTTCAGACAAACAGGTCTGAGGCAGGAATCAGCAGACGCTATGTTGAGACTACAGGGAAGACTAAACAAATACCAACTGTACCCAAACAATAGCTGACACTGAAAAGTACAAATATCCACTTGTGTGAAGAATTCAACTGACTCTGTTAATCGAGACACAAAGGAGAATCAATTGGTCCATGATGGAGTTGCTAAACTGGTCACTGAATGCAATCGACAGAGTGTTCTCAACAAGGCGTACTGGTTCTGGTGAGCCTACATGCCCGGACGGGACCTTCATGGCCGGCTACACAATGGATGGATGGGGAAAATGGAGAGTCTTGTGCCTTGCCGTAATGGATATAGAGGACGTTGAGGACGTGTACATATTCACGTTCATGACAATCGGAATGCTCTCCCTGGGATATGGAATGTTCATGCAACTTCGGAAGCTGAGTAAGATCGCTGCCGAGCAGACCAGTGTGAGGGCTGACAACGCCAAAACTCGGAGTGCTGTGGTGGAAATGCGATCTGGCATCTCCACAATGTGCGAGTACATGGGAAAGATGCGAGCAGACGTGGCTTCTAATCAAGAGGTCTTGGTGAAGCTAAGCGCGGCGAAAGCTACAGAAGAGATGGATGAATAAAGACGGCAATACGGGCTCTCACACCATCCCAGTTAACAACCAAATAACTGAAACTAACCTATATCGATTGGACCACCTTATGACTGTGTTACACTCCAGGCAACAAGTAGAGACTGTTGTTCACTCATGATGGACCAATATAGACACTGTGCAGACACACACGTAGTCTGTTGACTGTCTAGAGCTGGACTGCAGCTCTGTTCACTGCATGCTGCTGTAACATGTACGTCAAAATACAAAAGAAATATAACTTGTGGAAATAATGTATTCTGTGGGTAACGGGGGCGGGACTAGATAAGCATCTGCTTCTCCCGCTTTCCCTTTCGGCCATGTGTACTACCTGATTTTAACTAAGATGATGTGTGATGATGACTGTCTAATAACATGCCGAAATAAATAAATAAATAACTGTCTTTCTTCGGGCACACGGTGTCAGGGAAAGGACTGCAGCCTGATGCCTCACATGTGACTGCTGTTTCTCAAGCACCTCCACCTACAGACCTGCCCAAATTGAGGTCATTTCTAGGGCTCACATCATGGTATTCCAAATTCATACCAGACTATGCTGCTGTTGTTGAGCCCCTGAGAGAACTTTTGCGTGGAGCAGAGATGTTCACATGGACTTCTGAGGCTCAAAGGAGCTTTGAGACTGTTAAAAGACTTATAGTGAACAGCCCTGCACTCTCTCTGTTCAACCCAGAACTGTCCACTGTTGTCACAACGGACGCGTCTGACTATGGACTAGGAGCAGTCCTCACTCAGATACATCAAGATGGTTCTGAAAGAACTGTTGCTTTTGCATCACGCACACTCACCCAGGCAGAGAGAAAGTACTCCACTGTCGAAAAGGAGGCCCTGGGGTGTGTGTGGGCAACAGAAAGGTGGAGAACGTACTTGTGGGGGAGACATTTCACATTACGTACTGATCACAGTCCTCTCACCACACTTCTAGCCTCAAAAGGCCAAGGACGAGCAGGTATGCGGATAGCCAGGTGGTCATCTAGGCTGTTATCATTCAACTATGACATTCAGTACAAGCCAGGTCGAGAGAATGTAACTGCGGACTGCTTGTCTCGACTCCCACTGCCAAGCTCAGAGCCTAGCTAGGAGGATGACACAGAGGTGGCACTTACCTCTGCACTTACTGCCATCACTGAAACTGACTTTAAAGCTGCCTGTGCTTCATGTCCTGTACAGACTCAACTATGTGAACTGCTCACTTAAAGATGGCCGAAGTCAGCAAAAAGCTTGCTGCCCAACTTACAGCCATTTTTTAAACTTCGGCACGAGCTCTCTCTACAAGATGACTTAGTGGTGCGTGGCACACACAGACTCTTGGTACCGGACAGTCTCCAACCAAAGCTGATCTCCCTGGCACATGCCACACACCAGGGAATTGTGAGAACAAAGCAGAGACTCAGAGAAGCATATTGGTGGCCAAGCATGGATGCCCAGGTCGAGGCAGCCATAAAAGCATGCATTACATGCCAGTCACATGACAAGTCTGCAGTCACCCACACTCCTCCACTACAGCCTGTGCCGTATCCAGAAGGAGCATGGGAAAAAGTAGCTATTGATGTGGTAGGGCCCTTTGATAAGGCACCTATAGACTGTCGTTATTCAGTTTTTATCTGCAGTTTTCAGCAGAGAAGGCGACCTCAAGGAGCTGGTTTCTGACAACGGCTCTCAATTTGTGTCACAGGAGTTTGAGTCCTCCCGCCTTGCCTGGACTCTTAGTTTTAAACGCTATAAACATGCACTTTCTGCTGCCAGATCCTCTTATTTCTCCAACCTGATTGAAACCAATAAGAACAATCATCGGGTCCTGTTTAATACTGTGGCCAGGCTTACACAGTCTCCACCTATTCTGAGCCCTGCTATCACAGTTAATGATTTTTTTAGAGTTTTTTACTGATAAAATCTCCCTAATAAGGAGCAATATCATTAGCCAGCAGTCCTCCAGCAACATCACTGACCAGTGCTCTGCATCCCGGTCCACAAGTTCACTCTCACAGTTTAAACCTATTTCGGCTGAGGCCTTGGCCTCAATGGTTGCTGCCTCTAAGCCTACAACATGTTTACTAGATCCCATCCCTTCTGACCTCTGTAAGGAACTTTTTCCTTGTCTTAGTGGCCCTTTACTTACCATCTTAAACACTTCCTTCACTGAGGGGTGTGTCCCCTTATCCTATAAATCTGCTATCATTAAACCACTCCTCAAGAAACCCAATAGTGATTCTCTGGTTCTTGCTAATTACCGACCACTCTCCCCACTCTCCCCTCTTTCTCCAAAATACTTGAGAGTTGTTGCTGATCAACTGACTGCCCACCTTTCTGCCAACAACCTTTTTTGAAAAATTACAATCTGGTTTCCGCTCTTGTCACTCTACTGAGACTGCCCTAACTAGAGTAGTAAATGACCTACTTGTTACTGCTGACTCTGGATCAGCTTCCTTACTTTTGCTTCTTGATTTAAGTTCGGCCTGCGATACTGTAGATCATTATGTGCTTCTAGACCGACTGGAACATTATGTTGGTGTTCATGGGCTGGTGCTCTCATGGTTCCAGTCCTACTTATCTAGCAGAACACAATGCGTCAGTTTTAATAACTCCTTGTCCGAATGCTCTACAGTTATCTCTGGTGTGCCTCAGGGGTCTGTCCTGGGCCCTCTGCTGTTTTGTATTTACATGCTTCCTCTGGGTAGAATAATTGCTGAATACGGTATACAGTTCCATTTCTATGCCGATGACACACAACTTTACATTCCACTGCAGCCTAATGACCCCTCTTAAATACAGAATCTGGAAACGTGTAAATCAAATCAAGATCTGGATGAGCCACAACTTTCTCATGCTCAATACTACTAAGTCTGATCTGCTGGTAATCAAGCCTAATAATTATAAATACTTATCCGAGGGTCTTGGTCTCAATATTGACGGTTGTTTTATCTCTGAAAGCACTCTCATCAGAAACCTCGGTGTTATTTTTGATTCAACCATGACTTTTCAGTCCCTTATCAAAGAAATCACCACAACAGCTTTCTTTCACCTTTGGAATATTGCCAAAATCCGCCCTTCTCTATCCCTGCGTTCATTTTATTTTACTATTGTTTTATTTATTTTTATTGTCTGTTATTATTGTACTTGTTTTGACTGTAAAGTGTATTGAGACCATGTACCATGGTGATTTTGCACTTTAAATAATAAATTGATTGATTGATTGATTGATTGAAAGTGTGTAAATAGTCTAGAATGTTGGTGATGGTGATCTCATTTGCTCAGGTGGTTCTGGTTGCAACTTGTGGCACGAGGGAGCAAAGTGGAGGGCAGGTAACTTTACAAAGGCCAAGTTTACAAGTCTGTGTGCACAACTGTGCAAATTATTTTGTCTTTGATCTGAAACAAAGATGCTTGTAAACTCATTAAAGTCGGCACACGTGATGAAAATGTAAGGGACTAAAATAGACAGATATAATCAAAAGTCTGTCAGTGCCTCGACCTAAACCCAACACAAAGTCATTTTGAACTGAACATGAAATTGTAACTTACAGACAAGTGGTTGATCGATATGGGTTTTCAGTGGCCGATGATGATGCAGATTTGTAGATAGCTAGCAGCCGACAGACAATATTTAATGCTGATATCAGAAGAAATAACAGTCATCAAAACTTCCATTATGTCATGCACATTAGAATGTAAAGTGTTAATTTAGATGTATTTTATTCATTAAATAGATAAATACTTTGGTTGTGATGTAGATTGTAGAACATTACTGCTATTTAAGGGCAAGCGAGGTTCAGTATGTCAGAAAAGACGCAATTCAACTGCGTCATTCTATACATCATTACATGTGCTATATACTGTATATGTAATGGTGAGGGCCCATTTGTCTCTGCTTGCAGATATTTGCCAAACAAGATTGGCCAATAATAAAATAGCCCAACTGGCACTCAACTGGAAAACCAAAAAGTAAACACAGATGGCCACTTTCCAGGCTCTTGGTCTTTGTACTAAAGCAGGTGACGGTACAAATGTCTTCTGTATCTGTACGTCTGCCAAGCTGTCAGTCAGCTGTCATGAAAAAGGGCTGAAGTGGTGCTGATGAACATCACATTTAAAAATCATAATTCTTGAGGCCTGGTGGATCGGTTGGTAGTGTGTGTTGTGAGTCCTCAGCAGCAGCGCACACACACACACACAAAAAAAATCTGGAATAAATCAAAAATCTTAATATGAAGAAACTATCAAAGAATATAAAATTTAGTTATAACATCAAGTGAAACATATAATGTATTTTTATTTTTTTATTTAACCTTTATTTAACCAGGAAAAGACTCATTGAGATTAAAAATCTCTTTTACAAGAGTGTCCTGGCCAAGACAGGCAGCAGCATAGACATACATACACACAAAGACAAGATGGACACAAACATTAGTAACACTTAGCATCCAAAACAGCAAACATTTTAAGATCAGCTAAAATAAGAAAAGCCTCAGGCAAAACATCTGCAGCTAGAGTTTTCAGCCTCCATGTCATCCAATATAAAATATATGAATCAGTTTCACAAATAGAAAACAGAATGTTTTTATAAATGTTAAAAAGTTAAAATACAATCCAGTCTTTGTCAGCAGTTTGTTTATCAAAGAGATTAAAACAAACATTTTTTTCATTCCAATATTTTTTAATTGGAGTAAATTGACAAAGAAACACACTTTGAAATTAAACAGATCCAGGTCACCATCATTGTATATGTGAACCTAAAGTGCAGTTCGGCTGGTTAATGTTTTTTCCCATCAGATGTGTTTGTCAGATGGTTAGTTGTTAGTGAGTTGTCATTTGTGTGCATCCACTCGATTTAGCTCCCATTCGCTACTTCAGGTCAGGAACAAAACTGTGCCTTGTCAGTTTGGTGTTGGCCAATCTGTATAACTTTATCAATATCCACTGTGTGAAGAAACAACAACAGTGTTGCATGAAAAAGATAACACTACTAAAACTTAACATCCTGACATGTCACTTTTTGGACCAATCACAGAGTCCGGTTCAGAGAGAGACACATGACACCATCTAAAATGTAACAATACAAAGATTTAACTGAAGAGCTGAGCAGTCATGTACACGATATCAGTCAATTCAGATGAACACATCCACATATGTAGTAGGCAAAGTCTAAATCTTAGACAATGAAGTGAAATCTTAAAGGAAGAGAGACTAGCACTGGAAAACACTGGAAAACAATAAGCACACAAGGCAGAAGATACAAATGGTGCAGGTGAGGGAGCACATGTGGCTGAAGGACAAGAAGAAACACTTTGAGACTGAAACCACAGGACATGTTGGTCTTCAGGGTGGTTGGGTTGGTGACCATTGGTCTGTTGAAAGACGTGTTGATGTTTCATAACATAATAAATGCTAACAAGAGCATTTCATGGCTTCCACAGAAATGTAGTGATGGATACAGTTTGTGTTCAAATCAGGAGCTGAATGCTTTTTTCTCTGTGATTTGACTCTTTACTATGACAGCCATCAGCTGATTCAAATCTCTCACCAAAGTTCATTCAAATGACAGCTGAGGCTTCATTTCATTAATGACTTGACATGAAAATGCAAAACATTTACTTTTTTCCATTCAAGCTTTTCTCTTCCCCGTTTTGAGTTTCATGTTTGATGTTGATGTGATGTCCTTCGTCTTATTTCATCAGCAGTTTTAATTTCATCTTTAGTTTCAGCTTTCACTTCCAGCATTTCCATTTTAAATTTCCCTTTTTTCATGTCCTCACTTTACATTTTCACATCAACATTTACATTTTAAATTTCCAGTTTTAAAGTTGAGTTCGGGCCTAATTCTTCCTAGTAGGGCAGTAAAATGATCTTTTTCATTTTCTATTTGAATTATGAGCCAAAATATCTTCCATCCAGAGGACAGTGTGACTCTGAAACTGCACCATGTTTAGATGGAAGCCATCAGCGGACCGATGCTTCCTTTTCTTCATGAACCATGTATGTAGCCTGTAGTTGACTCTGTAACACAGCTGAGGTGGATGAGGAAACAAGAGATGAACTACGAGCTCAGCAGTCTGTACATTTCTGCTCCTGGATGTGTGTGATGAACTCTCACTAGGTGTTTGTAAAGACGGCTCGTGTTTCCACTCGTACATGCAGAAGACTTGTTGCACTTGAGGCTCCAAGCATCATCCACAGCGACTCCAGTGGAGTTTACCCAGACTGTGGAGCTCAGTGTCATCAGAGAAGGTCTGAATGAATCATCAGTGTCAGTCCTGTACAAAACAGTTCAACATGAGCTCCACCTCAACAACTACAGGAACATCATGTTTTCACATTAATGACTGAGTCACAATCATCTAATGAACTGATGACAGTAACCTGAAGGTTCCTGTAACTGTCAACAGTTGAGTCTGTTCAGGAGGAGACTCACCGTCCTACAGAGGACACAGAGACACTGAGTCACCAGGCCAGAACCCAAACCCAGGATAAAGAGGTTCAGTGAAGGTGGTGTTGAAGGTGTGGCAGTGGATCAGTGTCTCAGAGGAGACTCTGTAGAAGGACAGAGTGCCAGCAGGACAGTCCACATACACTGCTACTCTACCAGAGGGAGCAGGGGTGATGGCAGAGCGGAGGCGAGAGAAGATGGAGTTGTAGACAACGGTGTATGTTGGTCTGGTATTGTGACTGAAACAGTAACGACGAGAGCAGCTCAGACTCCACGACTGATCATTCTCTCCAAACACACAGTCCTCTCTGTTTCCTCTCCTGCTGATTCCTCTGTAACTCACTGATATACAAGCTCCTCCGCTCCACTCGACCTCCCAGTAACAGCGACCAGTCAGACCAGTTCTACACAGCAGCTGAACACAGTCAAACCTCTCTGGATGATCAGGATACGACTGAACCTCCCTCACATGTGTCATCGTCCTGTTGTTGTCAGACAGTCTGATGTGTCTGCTGACTGTGTTTGTGTCGACTGTGAGCTCACAGGAATCTGATGGAGAGAAAAAGACACAACACAGCTGCAGTTATTAATCTCATCAGTCTGATGATGACATCACACATCTGAACCAGTGATGTCACAGTCTGATGATGACATCACAGATGTGAATGAGTGATGTCATCAGTGTGAAGCTGCTTTGTTTTCATGAATCAAAGTAAAAACACACTCACACTTCCTCAGACCTGGTGTCAACCATCGGACTCCAGCAGGCTCCACCCTGAAAGGACGAGGAGGAGGAGGAGGAGGAGGAGGGGGAGGGGAAGGAGGAAGAGGAGGAGGAGGAGGGGAAGGAGGAGGAGCATGAGGAGGAGCAAGAGGAGGAGGTGGAGGAAGACGAGGAGGACGAGGAGAAGGACGAGGAGGAGAAGGAAGAGGAGCAAGAGGAGGAGGAGGAGGACGAGGAGAAGGGTCAAGTTGATTTAAGAAGGTTGTCATTTCTTCTTCATTTGCAGCAGTTGGTTGTGTATATAGTTTCTCACAGAACCTCTGGAATACTCTTTCTATATCTTCTGGTTCATGTATCGTCTCGTTGGTGTTTGGGTCCTTAATTTTATGTATGCTATTTATTGCTTGCTCTTTTCGTATTCGTTTTGCTAGGAGTTTTGTTGCTCTGGGTCCAGTTTCATAATAATTTTGCTTCAAAAATATCATCTTTCCATATTCATCCAACAATATCTCATTTATCTTCGTTTCAGTATCCTTAATTTGTTTATATAATTTTGGGTTGTTTGTCTGATGATATTTTTGCTCTAATTCTCTCAATCTTATAGAGCGGTTCTGGAACGCTTCTCTTCTAAGTCTTTTTATTAAAGTGGTTTTAGCTATTAACTTTCCCCGGACAACCACTTTTAGGGCATCCCAAACAATATACGGGTCGACTGCTCTATTGCTATTGTCCTCCATATAATGCCTAGTTTCCTTTTATAATTCTTCCACCAACCCTTTATTATTCAGTATTCCTACATTAAGTCTCCAGATTGTTTGTCTTTTTCTGGCATTTAGATGTATTTTTAAAAACAGGCTGTTATGATCTGATATATCTGCCCCTCCAATTTTACACTCAGGCACTCTGTACCTATCACCTATATTTAGAAAGAAGTAATCAGTTCTTGAGTGTACATTGTGTGTTGCCCGAATAATGTGTGTAATCTTTTTCAAGGGGGTTGAGATTACTGTGGTGGCAATCTAACCACAAAACTGCCACTTGAGGGAATTTGAAGTTGTTTCCAATACGTCGTTGTGCAAAAGATGAGGTCTGCCATGACGTATCTGTTTTTCCGTTTATTTTATGCAGAGAAAAAATATTTACAGAAAACCGGCTGTGTTGAATGATTGAACTGAAACCAACGTGTAAATATGAAAGAAAACCGAAAAGACTAACTTTATGATATAAGAGAAAACATCTTGGACGAACACACACACAAACGGTTGAAAAACTGTGTGGCTTCTGTGATCCTAATTCCCCTCCACCTGTTCACTGGTGACTCCCCTATATAGACTACGTTACCACCGTGATTCCCTGTCTATGCCCCCTGGTGCGCAGGTGGACAAACAACACTGCTATTTACATGACTCACCAAAGACATACACAACTTAACATATTCACACATCAAAGTTGGCTACAGCACACTGGCCCCTAATTGTTACTGTATAATAACAGTAACAATAAACACCACATAAATAATGGAGCCAATGAACAGTCCATCATGCCGAGTGTTCTTTCAATTCATAATGTTTATGTATATGTCCATTCCATGAGTCTTTATTCAGCTTCCTGCAGAAGACAAATCTTTGTGACTGGTCTCTCCAGTATGTTGCATTTGTTCTGGACTTTAACGGACCTCACAAGTCCTCTTGAGTCAGGAAAGGTCTGCAGTACCTTCCCCAACAGCCAGGATCCGCAAGGAGCAGTAGAGTCCGCCACAATGACGATGTCTCCTGTGATGAAGCTTCTCTTGTCCTTGGACCACCGTTGTCATTCCTCCAACAGTGGGAGGTACTCTTTCGACCATCTTTTCCAGAATAAATCTGAAATGTTTTGTGCCTGTTTCCATCTTCTTCTTGCATATTGGTCCTTACGATCAAACAAGCCTGGGGGAAAAATCGGTTTCCTCTTCAACAGATTTGTTTCCACACATCCAGGTTTCCTTTCGTTTTCCACAAGAATTCTGGACCAGTTAACCATGTCTTGTTGTTCAGAAGCTTGTGGACTGTCAGTCCTCTAGATGCATCGTCTGCAGGATTTTGTGATTTGTGGATATACCGCCATTGTGCTGAGTTTGATGCTTCCCTAATGACAGCTATTCTGTTTACAGTGGCAAAATGACAGCCATCATCATCAAGGTTGCCTTTCCAATCCTCACATGCGCCATTAACAACCCACCCCAATAGGGTTTTAATAGTAAAAGGTCCCTCGCCTTGGCTGTTAACAACTTCACACGGTTCCAGTGACTCTGAAGTGTTCGTACCAATTAATTACTCCACCTCAACATGGATTTCAGGAATGTCAATATGAGAAAGGTAGGACCACTTTGTGAGGTTTTCCTTTTCGATAATGTTTGCTGTACTCAGCAGCATCGTTGCTTGCGTGTAACCATTGGGAAGATTGTAGTACCTTTTTCCATTAAGGCTGGATATTTCTAGTCGATTTACAATGTATATTGACACCGATGTCTTGGGGCTCATTTTTAACAAACATATCTTTGATCTTTTCCCTGTCAGGTTCAGCTTTCGCATCAGTACTTCAGAGCAAAATGTAGACGTTGATCCACTGTCTAAAAATGCATAGGTCTGAATCACCTTGTTGCCTTTTCTTGGTTTCACCTGAACTGGAAGAATTTGGAGTATTCCATTACTACCGGCCCCTGTTTGGCTTCCAAAGGCTTGAGACGACACAAGTGTGTTGTTTACAGTCGGTTCAGGTTCACTGGAGTAAATGCCATTGGTGTTCACTGCTTCGTCCATTTTTCTCTTGACATGAATGTGTATAGCTGTTGGATGGCTCTGTTTGCATTTTTCACAGGTTATGTGCCTATCACAATTTTTGCTCAAATGCTCAGTGTTGAGACACCCAAAGCAAACCCCTTTTTCCTTTAAGAAGTCGATTTTTTCACGATGTTTGTTTTTGGCAAATTGTCGACATTCATCCAAAGAGTGACTTTGTAAACAGAATAAACAATTGACGTTGCTCCTTGTGTTTCTCAGTTCGGTGTCCTTTGTCTCCTTGGGTTGTAGTTAATGAATAGCACAGACACTTGTAGCCAAGTTTTCTCGTTTCATTTTTGTTTTTTGGTACACATCATTAATATGCATTCCTCTTTCAGTGGCTTGAATATCCCCCAAAAGTGTATCAGACAAGAGCTTGACATGATGTTCCACAAAGTGCACGACCTCATTGTTTTTGGTTTTCAAAAATATCACATTCGATGCTTCTGAATCATTCCCTCAGTTTAAAAGCTGTTTTAAACAAGCTGTTCCAACATTAGACACACTGTCCATTGCTTTAATGGTGAGTTTAACTGGTCTTTTTCCAAGTTCCTTTCCAATTTCACTTTTTTTCACTGATTGACAGGTGCATTCATGTCCATGTCACTCATTTTAATATTGATTAAGCGGAGCTGCCGAAGTCCCGTTGTGAGAAGTCCAATTTCTTCCACACAGCTTGTAACAATTCTTAAACAATCCTACTGTGATTCTTCGGCATTGCTTTAGACCCCGTGGCTTACAGTCTGTGTCCATTGATTGAAATCAGCTGATGCGCTGTGCCACTGGCGCCGCTAATCAGCTGATTCGTCCATTGAAGTGTAGTTTTTCGACATAATGTAGTGCCAGTCTAACCACAAAACTGCCACTTGAGGGAATTTGAAGTCATTTCCAACGTGTCGTTGTGCAAAAGATGAGGTCTGCCATGACGTATCTGTTTTTCCGTTTGTTTTATGCAGAGAAAAAATATTTACAGAAAAACAGCTGTGTTGAATGACTGAACTGAAACCAACGTGTAAATATGAAAACCAAAAAAGCCTAACGTTATGATATAAGAGAAAACATCTTGGACGAACACACACACAAATAAACGGTTGAAAAACTGTGTGGCTTCTGTGATCCTAATTCCCCTCCACCTGTTCACCGGTGACTCCCCTATATAGACTACGTTACCACCGTGATTCCCTGTCTATGCCCTCTGGTGTGCAGGCGGACAAGCTACACTGCTATTTACATGACTCACCAAAAACATACATAACATAACATATTCACACATCAAAATTGGCCACAACAATTCCTCCAGATGTCGATCGTTCCCATTTCTGCTAAGGATAGCTTTACTCATGACCTGTGTTTTTTATTTCCTTTTAAACTGGTTGTATCTAGACAGTGGTTCATGACTATGTTGAAGTCCCCTCACAAATTAATATACCTTCTGTTTCTGTTGCTATAACATTAAATAAGGATTTGAAGAAGTGCTTGTTGCTTTCTGGAGGTGCATATACATTTATCAACGTGACAGGTTCAGTCTCTAGTTTTCCCTTGACTAGTACACATCTTCCCTCTTTATCCTTCATTTCCTTTTCACTAACAAATGTAGTTGTATTTGGAATTAGTATCATAACTCCTCTTTTATATATGCCCTTGTTTATATGAACTGTAATATGACTTTTTAAATTGTACATGTTCTGTTTGGGACCGGTGGGTTTCCTGTAACAATATGACATGCTGCTTTTCTTTTTTCAATTTTGTTCAGACCATTCCTCTCTTCTTAGCTGTATTTAGACCATTTACATTAAAGGACATTAACGTTAAATCGTTACTTACCATTTTGCTTCAATACTGTGTGTGCATCTTTTCCCAAGCAGCTGAACTTAAACATGAACAAAAACAAAATTATGAACACTGAACTATATGGGACTTCCAAATGGGGGTTATTCTTCTCTTCTCCCCCAAGTCCCTGTTGGTGGGTGGATGGGAAATCCTCTTCTGTGAGGGCCCATCCATAGACCCAGAGCTGTGTCCATATAACGGTGTCAACCCCAGTCAGGACCTGTCCAACCTTGTTGGTTCTCGCTCGCCCTATCAATGTTTCATATATGCTGAAGTCAAATAAATGAACCCGTCCGTATTATCTTGCAGCGCTGTTGGTTCTTTCGCTATCGGGGTGTCAGTTGCCAGGTCTCCTCTGATATCCTCGTCCTGCTTGTTACCATCCCCACGCCCAGGTCCACTCCTTCACAAGCCCCAAGTCTTCACTTGTGCCGAGTCAATCCCCTTGCTTTCATGTCCTCAGCTGCGTCCCGCTCATTGTCGTAGCTCTTCATGCCGTTATTCCAATGGATTTTTATTTTCGGTTAATGGGGTTTAAAAAACGAATGTCCCTCTCCTTCAGTGTCTTCTTAATATTTTCGTACATATATCTCTACCAATGCTAGCAAGTCCCGCTCTCAGCATTTCTGCCTGATCCAGCTAAAAGCTAAGCATCCGACCCATCCGCCAGCTTGCAGGAAGCCCGAGGGGCAGTTCTCTTTGCCTCAGGTGTTAACAGGAAGGTAGAGAGGCTGACAGTTACTGTCCAGTCAATCATCAAAGGGTCACTGCTTTGGTGAAGACATGATCAACACCTGTCATGAAGTCTGTAACAGCTGCTCTGTTGTTAGCTGACAGTATATAAGTCAGGACAGTGTGAAGACTGCAGAGACACTGTGGCTCTTCTCTCTGTGCTGCAGGTATTAAAGAGACAATTTCCCTCACAACACACACACCTCTGTATGTCTTTTGATAGAGCTAGGCTAGCAGTTTCCCCCTGCTTCCAGTCTTTGTGCTAAGCTAGGCTAACCATGTCCTGGACTTCTCTCTGTACAGAGATGAAGCTGATTCTATCCTGGTGAAGAGGACAACAAGGGATTTTTATCAAAATGACAGACAGCTCCTTTAACATGCAGAGATCTGTTCAAACTCAGTTATTGCCAAGAAACAATGATCATGTTTGTTCCTGAAGATGTTCTCCTCCTACACGAGTATCTCCTCTTCATGTTGAACCAGTGTTCATGCTCTGATAAAAGGAAAATGGCTTCTTACATGTGTCACTGTTCATATCACACTCATACTCATCAGACTCTTCCTCCTCCATCACACTGAGTCTTCATACCTGAGAGTGTCCAGTCTCCAGTCTGGATCCTTCAGTCCAGCCGACAGCAGTTTCTCTCCCGAGTCTCCGGGATGATTGTAGCTCAGGTCCAGCTCTCTCAGATGGGAGGGGTTGGAGCTCAGAGCTGAGGCCAGAGAAGCACAGCCTTCCTCTGTGATCAGACAGCCTGACAGCCTACAGACACACAGAACAACACACATGGCAGATCATCTGAGGAGACTGATGAGTCAGATACAAGAACAGACTGTCTCCAAATAAATTAACAATTCTCCTCATTAACTAATCATCAGTAAACAGAGTCCAGCTGAGGCTGATGTGATGTCATCAGTTCTGCAGGTCTTTGCTTATAAACCAAAGTATTGAACACTAACATGTTGACCTGATGGTGGCGCTAGATGAAAAGTCAGAGGATCAGCAGAGTTATTACAGTTCATCCTGAGGGGAGCATGAACGTCTGAACCACATTTAATGCTAACAGGTGCTCATGTGGATGAGAGAGCGGGAGCATACAACGTGATAAAATGTTCAGTGTTTCTCCACTATTCTTTGTAACAGAAACCAGAGTAACAGCGGACTTATATGAACCAGTCTAATGTGGGTTCAATGAGCATCGATAGCAACATTTCCCATTAATTAGACTCTGGCGGCCCGCCAAAGTCTAATTTACTCCTCCATAGTCTACTAATGATCCAAATATGTTTCACTTCTCATACTGACATTAAACATCTCTAAATTTTGTGCTTCAGCAAAACCCCAAATAATCTTCTCCATCCCCTGAAAAGGATCCTTCCCAGTGACCACTCTGAGAATGAAAATGCTTTTCCACATTAGTCTGCTAACGAGATTTGTTCCTGTGGTTCTTCTGCTGTTAGCAGCACAAGTGAGGCTTCAAACAGCTTTCACACTTATTTACATTATTTTAGTATGTTACAAGACAAAGTAGCTTGTTTTGTTTTGGCAGGTAAAGCATGATAGAAAAGTTAAATGTTATTTAGTTTATTCTTTAATTACAAAATATATTCTACACCAAACTATATTTACACAGTTGGATCTTTATGTTCTTCTTTCTATTTTTATCTCAATAAATTACAATCAAAAGTTTTAACACTGAACCTTCTGGCTTCAGGATATTCTTCAGATTCACAGAATTATGAAATTATATATCTATATATATAATATTGATATTATTATCAATTTGGAAAACAAAATGATCAAGATCTTATTTTTTGCCATATCTCACAGCCCTTCTTTGCTGTATGTTATGTTTGTTTTTCGTCAGATGCCTTTTGGTCCAGATACATTAAGAATATTTGAAACTGTCCTTGATAATAACAATTCAACTAAAAAAAGCAAAAGCAAGAGAAAATGATGAAAAATCCTTGTGGAAAGTAATTATCTGAGTCTGGACACTACCTCCACAGTAAAGTTAAATGTATTTTGACAAATTGAATGAGCAGACACATTACTACAGGTTAGCTGGCTGTCTACATAAATCAGATCTTAAATGGTCATCAGTTGAATGGGTTAATGAATCCTGACCTGAGACTCTCCAGTGTACAGTGAGGACTCTTCAAACCAACAGACAGCAGCTTCACTCCTGAATCCTTCAGGTTGTTGTTACTCAGGTCCAGCTCTCTCAGACTGGAGGACTGAGAGCTCAGAACTGAGGACAGAGCTTCACAGCTTCTCTCTGACAGGTTACAGCCACTCAGCCTGGAGAGACAATAGCAACAAAATAAATTATAGATTTTCATTCGTATCTCCTGCTGAAAAACAGCAGATAGTATTTATTCATCAATAACTTCTACTTACAGAGCTTTGTTGGAGGCTTTGACCACTGGCAGCAGCCTCAGAAGAGCCTCCTCTGAAGCAGAGTATTTCTTCAGGTCAAACACGTCCAGATCTTCTTCTGATGACAGTAAGATGAAGACCAGAGCTGACCACTGAGCAGGAGACAGTTTATCTGTGGAGAGACTTCCTGAACTCAGGGACTGTTGGATCTCCTCTACTAGAGAACGATCATTCAGTTCATTCAGACAGTGGAACAGATTGATGCTTTTCTCTGGAGACAGAGTCTCACTGATCTTCTTCCTGATGAACTGGACTGTTTCCTGATTGGTCTGTGAGATACTTCCTCTCTGTGTCAGCAGACCTTGTAGGAGATTCTGATTGGTCTGCAATGAAAGACCCAGGAGGAAGCGGAGGAACAAGTCCAAGCCTCCATTTGGACTCTGTAAGGCCTCGTCCACAGCACTGGGGTAGAGGTGTTTCTCTGCAGATTGATGGTAGTTTGTTCGTTCTTTTGCCAGCAGATTGACTCCAGAGTTGATGAATGTCAGATGGACATGAAGAGCAGCCAGAAACTCCTGAACACTCAGATGGACGAAGCAAAACACTATGTCCTGGTACAGTCCACTCTCCTCTTTAAAGATCTGTGTGAACACTCCTGAGTACACTGAGGCTGCAGTGATATCGATGCCACACTCTGTCAAGTCTGTTTCATAGAAGATCAGGTTTCCTTTCTGCAGCTGATTAAAAGCCAGTTTTCCCAGAGACTCAATCATCGTCCTGCTCTCTGGAGTCCAGTGTGGATCTATCTCAGCTCCTCCATCATACTTGACATTCTTCACTTTGGACTGAACCACCAGGAAGTGGATGTACATTTCAGTCAGGGTCTTGGGCAGCTGTCCTCCCTCACTGGTCTGGTCCAACAAACCCTCCAGAACTGTAGCAGTGATCCAGCAGAAGACAGGGATGTGGCACATGATGTAGAGGCTTCGTGATGTCTTGATGTGGGAGATGATTCTGCTGGCCTGCTCCTCATCTCTGAACCTCTTCCTGAAGTACTCCTCCTTCTGTGGGTCAGTGAACCCTCTGACCTCTGTCACCATGTCAACACACCCAGGAGGGATCTGATTGGCTGCTGCAGGTCGTGTGGTTATCCAGAGGCGAGCAGAGGGAAGCAGGTTTCCCCTGATGAGGTTTGTCAGCAGCACATCCACTGAGGTGGACTCTGTAACATCAGTCAGGATTTTAGTGTTGAGGAAGTCCAGAGGAAGTCGACACTCATCCATACCGTCAAAGATGAACACAACCTGGAACTCTTCAAAGCTGCAGATTCCTGCTTCTTTGGTTTCAGTGAAGAAGTAATGAACAAGTTCCACCAAGCTGAACTTTTTCCCTTTCAGCACATTCAGCTCTCTGAAGGTGAATGGAAATGTGAACTGTATGTCCTGGTTGGCTTTGTCTTCAGCCCAGTCCAGAGTGAACTTCTGTGTTAAGACTGTTTTCCCGATGCCAGCCACTCCCTTTGTCATCACTGTTCTGATTGGTTCATTTCTTCCAGGTGAGGCTTTAAAGATGTCTTCTTGTCTGACTGTTGTTTCTGGTCGGTCTGGTTTCCTGGATGCTGTTTCAATCTGTCTGACCTCATGTTCATCATTGACCTCTGCAGTCCCTCCCTCTGTGATGTAGAGCTCTGTGTAGATCTGATTCAGAAGGGTTGAGTTTCCTGCTTTAGCGATCCCCTCAAACACACACTGGAACTTCTTCTGCAGGTTATATTTAAGTTTACGACGACAAACTGGAGCAAGATGTCCTGATTGAGCAAAAGACAAATAAGATTCAGAAATAATTATAGATTAAATATTTCAACATTTTACTTCCTCAAAGAATCAATATATGAAGATATTTTTGTCCATCTGTTGAGACTTCAGTAAACATCTCATTGATCCAACATGTTAAATCTTTAGAGAAATCCTCTTACTGCTCTGCAGACAGTCAGCCAGATCCTCCTGCTTCATTCTCCTCAGGAAGTTCAGTGTGATCTTCAGAAATGCCTCTCTGCTGCTCCTCTTCTGCTCTTCAGCCTCACCATTCAACACCTCCTCATCCTCACTCTGACTCTCTAAGCCTTCTGGGTAATCTGAACTCAGAGACTTCTGGATCTTCTTCAGCTCATTCTTCACAAAACTGACAATGTTGTCCTCCAGCAGCTGGAACAGAATATTATATGAATGAGACGATCAAACTAAAATCATGGAACCAAACATCAGATCCATGTTGGATAGACTGACAACCCACTCATGTATTAAGCAGAATGGAGATTATTATGAACACAAGAGATGTAAAAGTAGTTGTTGAAGCCTGATTCCAAAAAAGTTAGGACATTGTGTTAAAACAAATATAAAACAAAATGCAATGATTTCAGAGACGATGTATTTAATGTTCAGTAGGAGTCTCATCAGCCTAATTGATTTTTGTGAATGTATATTTTTCTGAATTTGATGGCAGCAACTAGGGCTGGGTATCGTTTGAAATGTTTCGATACCGGTGCCGATACCGATACCTGGGATTCGATACCGATACCAAAACGGTACTTTTTTCGTACTTTTTACTTGGATGAGTGTTAAACAAATTTTAATAACTTTTTTTTCTTTTTTTTAGGTCAAAAGGAGAAGCCAGGAGCAAGCATCTCAGATGCTTCAGTGTTGTGTTTAATGTTAACTTAACTCAAACAGCTGTATTAAGAACTCTGTTCAAACAAAATACAATATAAAATGAAAAACTGGCCTCCTGGCGGATGGGTATAAATAAAATACAGTGCAGGTTTGGTCGTGTCACGGGGGCGGGTAGTACTTGAGACATAGCAACCTTTACCATAAACAGTGACAGCTAATGTTAGCAAGCTAAGCTAGCACGAGAGAATCCAAGTTAACATAAACAGTGAAGGCTAGGAAGCTACGAGCTTTGGTCTGGGGCGGTGGAGACCATGGATGCGGCGGCTGGTGTAACGTTACCTGGGCTTGGGCTAACTTCTGAAGTTGGCAGCGAGTTTCTCCATGCACCAAACGCATGGCAACTTTCCGCTCTTAGGTTTACACCGTTCATAAGCAGGTGCTTCATTAAATTGAAAGTATTGCCAGATTTAGCAGAAACTTTCTTACAACAAATATTGCACTGAGCGGAGTCTGCAGCCCCCTCTCTAGTAAAGTGCAGCCATACTTTTGAACGTTTCCACGACATTATTGTTTCACAAATCGATCCACACCAAATCCTCACCGTTCGAGCAGCACGCGCACTGATTGAATTTAATGAGACAATCAGAGGCTTTATTACATTTTGGATTGGTTGAATGGAAGAAACGGGTATTTCTCCTGTTTGATCGTATATAAAATGAGCCGTCAAGTACCGAAAATTGGCACCGAATGCTTGGTCAGTTTTTGATACTCGGTGCTACGGACGTGATTCGGTCAGTGCTCAAAAAGTACCGAAGGTCGATACCCAGCCCTAGCAGCAACAGGTAACAAGTTATGACTGGGGCAATTAAAGACCGGGAAAGTTGCTGCAAAATGCTCCCAAATCACCTGTTTGGATCAGTCCACAGGAAAACAGGCTAACTGGTAACAGGGGACAGTTACCAGGGACTGGGTATAAGAGAGGACATTCTCAATAGGCTCAGTTTTTTACAAGCTATGACAGAGCGAGGTTCACCACTTCAAACTGCGTGAACTAACAGTTCAAGAACATGAACTCGCAACTGCAGGAATTTATGGATTTCACCATCTACAATCCATAATATCATCACACAATTCAGAGAATGTGTAGAAATCTCTGGATGTAAGGGGGAAGACTTAAAAACCAACACTGAATGTCCATGACCTTTGACCCCAGCACTGCATTAAAAACTGACATGATTGTGATTGTAACAGTTGGCCATTTATCAATAACATCAGAAACTCGTTGACTTTGGGCCCAAGCTGTGGTCTATGAGTCCACGTTTCAATCTGTATTTGAATTTGTTGTGTCCTCAAAGCTGAAGAGGAAAAGGACCATCCAGACTGTTACTAGCCCAAAGTTCAAAATCAGTTTTCCACGAGGAATCGCCACCTTAACATGGTGGAGAGGTTTGTGTGTCCCAGTGATCCTGGGAGCTGTGTTGTTGGGGGTAATAGCTCCTGGAAGGGTCTCCCAAGGCAAGCTGGTCTCAGGGGAGGGACACTGAGAGCAATTTAAGTAGACCCTACGACGGTGAACACAGGGACAGAGTACATTGCCCAGTATGGGGACACTGGGGACTCCTCCTGGATCAAGACCTGGGAGGGGAACTCACTAGCAAACATCTGGTGGCCAGGCCTTGATTTGAGGCCCCGGTCCATCAGGTCTTCAACTCCCAGCTCCTTTGGTCAGATGGTCATTGGTCATTGTCGTGGTAGCAACCTAAGAACCTGCTGGTGGACACCAGTGGTGAGGGAGGCCGTCAAACTACAGGAGGAGGCCTTTTGGGCTTTGTTGGCCCATGTGTCTCCTGAAGCAGCAGACAGACCTTGGCAAAAACTTGGGTGAGGGAGGAGTTCAAGCAGGCTATGGAGAAGGACTTTCAGTTGGCCTGAAGGAAGTTCTGATAAACCATCTGGCTACTAGAGAGGTAGAGTGGGGCTTAGTCCCAGTTGTGTTCAGTTGAGGAGGAGAACTGCTGACACGGAATGGGGATATCATCAGGCAATGGAAGGAGCACTTTGAGGACCTGACCAACAGGTCCACAACCGCATCCCCTGTACTGTGAGGAGTACTGCGGTAGTATGTGGTATCAGGGCCACTGCCATGAGCTATCCTGTTTCTGTATAACCAAAATCAAATATGATTCCACTAGGTGTTGGACTGCCAGGGTTGTCCCCTGTCTCCGTCCCTGTTTGTGATAGTCATGGACAGAATTTCAAGGCGCAGTCATGCTGAGGAGAGTATCAGGTTCCTCAAAATTGCTCAAAATTTCACAGGAGACCCCTTTCTTTAATTTACAACTTTGCAGCACCATTTGCCAAGACAGATACACTTCTTTCTCTCAGGTCAAACGAGGTCAGCATGGAGGAATCCACTCTCTAAACATCAAGAGGAACAGAAAACTGTTTTGTGACAGTTTTTTATAATTAAATTGTCTTTGCAATTGCAAATTAGGTAACAACGTCTGATCTTCTGTGTCTCTCCTGATAGGATCAACAAGTACACTCTCCAGAGTAAAAGTACTCTGGGCCTCTTCTAAAACGGTTTCTGCACTCATCCAGATCTCAAGCAAGTTCTAAATAACCACTAATCCAGGATCTCATCCTCTTAATTTTAACAAATTAGGAAACAGTAAAATAAGTTCATAAAACTGATTTTTCCCACGTTTCTCTGCGATGAAGTTTGGCTGAGATCAAGTTTTAATGTTTAATGTGTCCTGTATTCGGTGGAACCACAGCGCCTCCTGATGGTGAGTCCTGGTACAATTGGGACAGACTTTCAGGAGATCTTTTGTTTAATAAGTTTTTTTTTATTACCAGTAAATATCTCTGATATGTCTTTTTAAACAAGTATCAAGCTAGAACTAGAAGAAATATGTATAAGTGACCAATTCTACTGTATATTCAAGTGTGTTTTTAATGTTTTGAGCAAGTTTTAATTCCTTTTGAATGTGATTTTATTCATGTCATATTATTTCATGTTAGACAAAGTCCACCTATTTAGCCATGGTGAAAGTCTGGGAAAGGTGAAACACGAATTAATTTAATTTAATTTATCTTGTATTAAGTAACAACGGAAGATCCACCCGGCCAGTGTTTCATCCTCCAGTTATTTGATTCAGGAGAAGTTTAATTAATTTACGAATCAGATCTTAAGAACCACCACTTGAAGCAGTGAAGAAGAACATCTTTATTAAGATCATCATCATTTTTTTATTGATTTTTGTTTTTCACAAGAAACACATAACATACCATCATATTAACAACTAACACTTTGCGCTATATACGCACTTCACAGCCATCTGGGCAATAAAAACAGAAAACCAGTAATACGATTGCACCACAATAAGAAAAAATAAATAAATAAATAAATAAAATAAAAATAAAAAAAAAATAAAAAAAGAATAATAATAATAATAATAATAAATAAATAAATACATCTTAGATATATATAAAAAATAAAAAATAAAATACAATATACAAAATAAAAGGAGTGTGGGGGGAATGTTGCATGATAATACTTTCATTATGGGGCACTAGTCAGTTGAAATTGAATAAAATGTAGGAAGTGGGACCAGACCTGGTAGAATTTACCCCTACCGTCATTTAATCTTGCAATTAGATCTTCAAAGGAGGCTGTGTCTGTCATCAGCTTTAGCCAGTCTGCGAAACCAGGCCTTACTTGGCTTTTCCAGTGTCTTAAGATTATTCTTACAGCTGAGATAAACCCAGCTAGTGCCAGGGCAGATTCTGCTTTAGACACCCCAGGAGGCAAAAGGGACCTGTCTCCTAATAGACACAGCTGGGGAGATTCTGGTAATGGCGTATCTAACCACTCTCCAATAGTTTTAATAATTTGTTTCCAAAAAGGAAGGACCAGAGGGCATTCCCACAGAAGGAGGAGGTAGGAGCCTGTGTCATTCATGCATTTCCAACACAGATTGTCCTTCATCAACCCCATTCTATGAAGTTTGACTGGTGTGTAATAATATCTGTGGATAACCTTATAGTGTGTAAATTTACTAAGCGCATCCATAATTTTATAGAAAGCAGAGGCCTTACGCACAAGCTCAGGCAATTTGAAATAGCCGAGTAGCTTATTTCTGTCATCATCAAATGAGACCTTCAGACTCATTACACAGCTCCTCAGTTGAAAGTATTTCCAGAAGTCAGCTTTATCTCTTAAGTAAAATTTTTGTTTGAGTTCTTCAAATGACTGGAACAGACCCTCACCATACAAGTCACTTAACCTACTGATATTTTTGTTTAGCCATGTTGTCCAAACAAAGGATTCCCTCCCTACTTTAATTGAGGGGTTATTCCAAATTGATGAATATTCTTGCTTATATTGGGATATACGCAGTTGCTTATGCACCTTTACCCAGGTCTGCAGGATTGGGTTTGGGTGTCTCTTCTTCTGAAGTGTTTGTGAAAGAGCCTCAATTGGTCCAAATGGAGACACCAGCTCCCTCTCTATATCTATATCTATAGCATCCCAGATTTGAACTGTCACCACTCCAATGTTTGGCAATTTTGAACACCTCGAAGGCTGTTCTGTATAACTCCACATTAGGCAAAGCCAACCCTCCCTTGCTTCTAGTTGTATACAACTTTTCAAGCTTTATACGGGGCTTCTTGCCATTCCACAGAAATTCCCTGATTATTTGATTGTACTGTTTAAAGGAAGAGTCTGGAACAGTTAATGGCACCATCATGGATGTATAATTCACCTGTGGAGCAACTATCATTTTAATGGTGTTTACTTTTCCCCATAGGCTAAGGTTGATCAGTTTCCACTTATCCAGATTAGCCTTTATAATCTGAAGCAAAGGAAAAAAATTTGCCTGTACCATGTCATTAATAGCTGGAGTAAGACGAATCCCAAGATATTTCATTGCTGAATCTATCCATTTGAACTGAAGTGTATCATTTATTGTTGAGAGACAGGTTATGGACACTGGCATTACTTCAGACTTATGCCAATTAATCTTGTAGCCTGATATTTCAGAAAAAAATTCCATAATCTCCAAGAGTCTGGGAGCTGAGGACACAGGATTCACAGACAGCCAAAGGATATCGTCCGCATAGAGAAACAGTTTATGCTCCCTTCCTCCTGATCTTACCCCCTGTATGCTTGTGTCTGATCTAATTGCCATTGCAAGTGGCTCAAGAAACATAATAAACAATAATGGAGAGAGGGGGTCTCCTTGTTTTGCGCCTCTAGATATATTTAAAAAAGGTGAAACTACCCCATTGGTCAACACTGCTGCCTTTGGTTCTGCATATATCAGCTGAATCCATTTAATGAATCCCTGTCCAAACCCGAAGCACTCCAGAACATGGATCAGAAACCGCCACTCCACCCGATCAAAGGCCTTCTCTGCATCTAAAGAGAAGGCTGCAATAGGTTCATCAGACTCTCTGTTTTGCCACATGAGGTGGAGTAGGCGTCTCAAATTGTCAGAAGATGATCTGCCCTTTACAAATCCCACCTGGTCAGTGTCTTAATACAAGGAACAACATTTTCAAGCTGCATAGCCAGAACTTTAGTGAGAATTCTATAGTCTACATTAGCCAGACTAATGGGCCGGTAACTAGCTGGATCCAGAGAGTCCCTGTCCTTCTTAAGAATAATAGAAATTACTGATTCATTCAGAGTGTTCGGCAGCTGACCAAGTGATAATGACTCTGAGTACACTTTTGTCAAGACAGGCGCTAAGATATCAATGTACAGCTTGTAATACTCAACAGGAAAACCATCTAATCCTGGAGCCTTGCCCGACTGCATTGACTTAATGGCTTTCCTAACCTCCTCCTCTCTGATTGGAGCTTCCAATTGCTGTACCTGCTCTGGCGACAAACACGGAAACTGGATCTTGGAAAACCATGTTTTCAATTTTTCAGGGCTAAAAACTGTATCAGATGTATACAGATTATTGTAAAACTCCATAAACACCGGTTAATTTCCTTGGCTGAGGTAACTATCTTTCCATTACTAGTTTTAATACCAGGAATTCCGCTTGCAGTCTCCTGCTTTTTCAGTTGTCTAGCCAAAAGTTTGCCAGCCTTCTCTCCACTTTCGTAGAAGCTGGCCTTAAGCCTAAACATAGCATACTCAGCCTTCTTGCTGTATATAAAATTTAGGCTATACTTTAATTCACACACCTGTTTCAGCAAGTCTTCACTAAAATTTTCTGACAGTTCTCTCTCTTTTTGTTTAATCTCATTCTCCAGCCTACTGATTGTCTCCCAATCTTGTTTCTTCTTTTTTGATGCTTCAGCAATGATTTTGCCCCTGATATATGCCTTTGAAGCCTCCCATACTGTGCCCATTTTTGGGGTAGAACCAATATTAATCTGAAAGAAATTTGTGAGATCTTCTGAGATTGTCTGTTTAAACACAGCATTTTGTAGAAGAGATGTATTAAGTCTCCACCTATTATTCTTGATTTTTTTCCACGCAAATTGAGACACACAGTTCTACAGCTGCATGGTCAGTTAATGCTATGACACCTATTGTACTATCCATTACTGATTCAATCAGGTCTTTAGAAATAATGAAATAATCAATTCTAATGTGTGACTTATGATTATGTGAGTAAAAGGTATATTCCCTCTTACTAGGATTCATCAATCGCCAGATGTCAACCAACCCAATGTCTTCCTGTAGATGGCCTAATGCTACTCTACCCTTAGATGGTGCATGAGAATACTTAGATCTATCCAATACAGGGTCTGGAGTCTGATTAAAATCCCCTCCAAGTATTGTATATCCATCTTCAAGTGTCCCCAGAAGCCTATTTATTTTGTGAAAAAAATCAGGATCATCCTCATTAGGGGCATAGATATTGCATAGGTTAATTTTCTTTCCATTAATTACTGATTCAATACAGACAACCCTCCCTTCTTCATCCCTGTGTTCTTTTAGTAAAACAAACTTCAATTTCTTATGCACAAGTATAGCAACACCTCTTTTCTTACTATCAAATGAACTATGGTAGACATGACCCACCCAGCCCTTTTTGAGTTTCATTGCCTCCAAGTTCTTCATATGAGTCTCTTGTAGAAGCACCATATCTGCCTGTCTTGATTTCAGGTAGAGCAGACACTTTTTCAACTTAGTGGGATTCTGTGTCCCATTTATATTCCAGGAAATAACTCTAATATGACCATTACTGTTCCCCTGTATATTCACAGACATTATGCTCCATCATGGCATGTTGCCCCCACCCACAAGTAAGGACAAGGAAAGGATAAAAAAAAGGAAAATAATAATAATAACCTATATTAAAAAATAGCAAAGAACGCCCACACACTGTCAGGGTCAAACACCTGCACACTTAAACATGAACAACCCCTCGAACCTAGGGGAAATGACATAACCAACACCCTATCTTTGCCCACATTCCCCCACAAAATCTGTCCATACAGCTTCATGGGGGAAACCCCTCCCTTGATCCGGTCCATGAGGCGCTTCTCCAACGGCCACCATTCAATCCTCCTACTCCCCATATAACATTTTAAGCCCCATATTAACATAGGTGTTCCACACATGTAAAGCAAAACCAGATATTATCTCCTTAATAGGCTAGCACAGGCCCTATCATTAGTTGGCTGTATTCTTGTTATTCAGGTGATTAATTACAAATGATAATTGCAGCCTATATTTGGTATTTATTCTGAACATGGCTTGAGTTTAAAAAAAAGAAAGAAACAGAAAGAGGTTTGTTCTCAAGCCAAATTGTCTCCCACAATGAACAGCTAGCACTGATGCAGTATTAGCCCTAGTAGGCTACTGAAATATCTGTCATCTCCAACATCTGCATCTGTATTAAGACAAGCAGCCTACCCACAGTCATTCAGAGTCTTCCATCTCCTTGTCAAGGAATTGCACCACCTTCTTGTGGTCTTCAAAAGTCATTTTCTTTCCCTTCCAAGTGAAGAAAAGTTTTGCTGGGTAGGCCAGTGTAAATCGGATGTCCATCGTGTGAAGTTTCTTGCGAACTTCAGTGAATTTCCTCCTCTTCTCAGCAACAGCTTTTGTCGCGTCTGGAAAGAATGAGATCTTGGAGCCTTTCCATTCCAGCGATGTCTTGCTCTTGTATTTCCCCTTAACCGCAGTCATCACTCGGTCCCTCTCCAATAGAGAATGAAATCTGATAACGGCAGGTTGCGGAGGGGAATCCTCCTCCGTCAATGGTGGCCCTGGTCGATAAACCCGCTGTAGCGCGTTGTCAGCTAGCTTCACTCCCAGAGCGTCATTTATGAGCTGCTTAGTTAGCTCCCTCAAGTTTTCACCCTCACTTTCTTTTAATCCAACCAGCCGCAAGTTCAGTTGTCTATCCCTGTTCTCTGCATTTTGGATGACTCTTTCCATCTCCTCACAATGCTTTGCTCTTTTCTGTAGTTCAGAGACCAGCCTGGCATTCTCAGTTTCCAAGTCCATAATTCGGCCATCTGCCTCATCCTGTCTTTCATATATGGCTGAGATGTCCTGGCTAGTTTTAGCTTGGGCTGTCTTAACGCTGGAAACATCCTCTTGTAGCCCCTTAAGTATACTGCTCACCTGAGCCATCTCTAGCATTGTTTTTTCCAAAGTTGCCTGAAGTCCTGTTAGAGCATCTGTTGTAGGGCTGGGGACGCCGGCCGTGTTGGATCCCGTCTTGGGTGTAGCGCCACTAGCCATGCTAGCATAGTTTATCCCTTGCTTAACTGTTCTATTCTTCGTAGAAGATGCCATGAGGGGATAAAATAAACGCGAAATAGACACGCCTAAGCACTCGAACTTTGCTATACTTTACACGTCGTTTTAAAACAAAATATGGGCTAAAACTATCGAATAAACATGAAAATTAGGAGATTTTGTAGGGAGGAAAGCTCTAGGCAACCATCACCCTCAGCGGTCCCACGTGACTCCCAAGATCATCATCATTGATAAAGACTTGCAGTAACTAGCTGCTTCAACAAACCGTGCGAGCGGTTTGCAACAACAGAAAGACTTGCCAAGCCGAGACCGGCTCTGCCTCCAAGGCTTACAAGCGGTGCCATTCTGCTGGGCAGCGGACCAAGATTATCATCAGCTGAGTGCTGGACGAGTTGCGCTCTCCCTCCGACGTTGAAACGAGGGCGCCACCCACTGTGACACCGGACAAACCGCGACTTCCCTCCGGCTATCGGACCGGCACTGCAAGCCCACAGCCAAGCTACGAACACCTGAGGAAAGACCCAAATCCGCGGACTTCCCAACTCTCCAGACAAAGTAGGCTAAACCATTACACATACCACTGGATTCACACACATGAAATGAGTTGGTGTCTTCTGATTCTTATCTTTTGAGCTTCCGAGAAATTTGGTTAGGGTCTTGTTAGTATTAAAATTACTCTCGTAATATTTGAATGCTTTCACCCAACCCGTGATTTCACCATCCGCGCATGTTCATATAACCCCATTACTTTAATCATTACAGTCTCCACATTTTCTGTTATCTTTTGTTGTTTGTTTAAATTAACATTTCATTTATTTACCCTGAATTATCTAGTTAATAAACATATTTAACTGTATGTTGTTGTCTGTGCAGGTTTGTTTTTAATGTGGAGAACCGATGGAAGCTGTGTAGAAGTTTCTGCTTCATTTATGCGATTGAATACATTGATTTGAAATTGATTAGAACTGTTCAAAGCTAAACTTGTCCAGTCGGATTTGATTAATTCCCTCCGGATTATTCAAATACACAAAACAATGGAGGTGGTGCCCCATTGACGAGTGTTTTATTAATTGCCAGTGATTAATTACATTTATTAGTAGTGTATGTCCTACACACATATACATTTGAGGCCATGGTTCCCTGCCAAAAAATGGTGGTTCGCCCCCTCTGATTGGTGGGTGAGTTCCAGCCCCAAGCGAAGGAGTTTAAGTATCTCTGGGTCTTGTTCACCACTGATGGGAAAATAGAGCATGAGATCGAAAGGTGGTTTTGTGCAGCAGTAGCAGTACTGCAGGCATTCATGCCGGACTACCGCGTTGGGGAGGAAGCTGCGTTGTTTTGATTTAACAGTTGATCTACGTTCCAACCCTCACCTATGGTGAGTTATGGGTAGTGACTTACAGAATAACATTGCAGATACAAGTGGCCGCTGACTTTCTTTTGAAAAAGTGCTGCTTCTTCGCCTTGAAAGGAGCCAACTGAGGTGGTTCAAGCACTTATCAGGATCCACCTGGCACCTCCCTTTTAAAAGTTTTCCAGGCACTACCAACTGGGAGGAGATGCCAGGAAAGACCCAGAACTCACTGGAGGGATAATATAGCTTGTCTGGACTGAGAATGACTCAGGATCCCCAGGAAGAGCTGGAAAGAGTTACTGGAAGAAGGAAGTCTGGAAAACCCTGATTAGTCTGCTGCCACCCGACCTCGGATAAGTGGATGCAGATGGATGGATGCATTTGTTTTTTATTTACCTTTAACACATTGTCCTACCTTTGTCTGGAATCAGGGTTGTACATGTACATACCATAAATATTGAGTCCAGCTGTGTTTGATGTTGCTGAGCAGACTGACCACTGGGAACCTCTGAGCTCTCCTGCTCGACTCTGTGGAGGAATCATGAAGAATTACTAGAGATGCACCGATCGAACAGCCAGGGACCAGAATCAGCCAGTGTTTATCATGACAGGCTATGACCGGTGACCAGTCGATCGGTTTCAGATATATCTGATTCTGTACCGGTCACATTTACACACATGCCTCATGTTCAATGGATCAGATATATTTCTCTGGTATGATTTAAAGCATTTTATATTTACTGAACTTTTTTGGACAGATCTACATGGTCACTTAATTAAGTAGTTAATCACTCTAAAACAGCATGTTGAAGTATCCTTGAGCAAGATACTGAACCCCAAATTGCTCCCGATGAGCAGTCGGCACCTCACATGGCAGCTTCTGTCATCAGAGTGTGAATGTGTGAATGTGACAAGTGCTGTAAAGCACTTTGAGCGGTCAGTAGACCGGAAAAACGCTATAGAAATGGAAGTCCATTTACCATTTACCAGAGACAAAGTGAAACTTCAGGTTCTCCTGAATAACATGATGTATGACACTTGATGCTGACTGATAGAGTGGGGGAGGAAAAATAAGATAAATACAGGAGAGTCAGGCGCCCCAGAAACTGTTCCAGGTCTTTGAAGGTTATCTCGCTGTCTGAGAGAAGACGGAGAAAGAAAGCTGCTGCCAGAGAAATTAATTAAAAGTCTCTGTTAATGTTGCGTTATTACGACCATCTTCTTGTTCTCTTCACAGAAGAGTTGTTCCACACTGTGAAAAGCTGGTTAGCAGCTACGAGTCAGGATAATCATCCAATTAAAATAGTGATTCTGAGCTGTGAAGCTGGAAGTGACCAGTGGAAACACTGAGAACTCAAATATGATGGTATGGTAATCTGACATATTGGGCTTTCAAAGTGTTGCTGACAACATTGAATCAGATGGTTTCCCCTGACATTAACGTGTTGATGGTACTGCTGATCCCACTGTGAATCAACAGTTCAGTCTGACTTCTGTACAGATTTCAGTTTACTGTGTTGGTTCATCAGCTTGTCTGGTTTGGGCCGTTCAGCTCTTGTTGACCTCTATAATACTGTGGACAGCAATGCACAGCTCACACAAGCTAATACGATGCTACTTGTTCAGCACAAACTGGTGAGTCACAATAAACTTGCAGCAGGCGAAGTGAGTGAAACATGGTGAAACAAATGATGATTTGATGGAGGAACTCTGTGGAATCAGGGTTAGCCTTTGTTAGCAGATAGCATCTGTTAGCCTCGGTGAAATGTGTTTTATACTCTTGCAGTCATCAGACAACAGTCAGAATGAGTGTGTGGAGGAAAAGTTAAACTGGAGAGCAGAGCTGCAGACTGGTTATACTGGGCAGCTTTCAGATGTGACAATATAAATGTGAGTGAAAAAGAACGATGCTGAAAACAAACTGACAGCTTTAAAAAACTTCTCTGGATAATTAACAGTTAAAACATGAAGCAGTCACATTTTAATGGTATTAACAGCTTACCTCTGTGCAGCAGAGGGCTGTTCTCCTTTAAAATCAATAAAGCGATCGATTGACTGGTCACTCTTAAAGGACACACAGCTGGGCTCAGGTCCAGGTCCAGGTCCAGATCCAGGTCCAGCAGAGTCTGGTCTCCTATAGATCCTGTTAGACAGAGAGGAAGACCACCAGGGATTGAAATTCTCTTTTAATTCTTCAGACACAGAAGCTGCTGGAGAAACTAGCAGCTATCAACAAGAAAAGGATCAACACACCAGAGTTCAATAAAACATGAAGCTGAATGATTTCAGTCTGTGGATCATCGCTTCATTTTCTCATCAAATATTGAACCAAACCAGAACAAAGTCACTGATTTACTGAATCCTGTCAAACAAGAGGTAAAAAAAACAGTCCTTCAAGACACACAGCTGGTTCAGAACCAGGTTCTTCTTTTTTTTTTTTTTTTACACATATGTTTATTGACATTTTCATTAAGTTATACAGAGTTAACATAAACATACAACACGAACTTCAAATACCCCACCCACCAAGGATCTCATCCATCTAGGTCCACAAAAAAAAAGAACCTAAATAAGCAAATGGAAAATAAGAAAAAATAAAGATACATAGAGCCATAAAATAAAACACACAGTCCAACGCCAACAAAACAAAACAGACATCAGACATCAGAGCAGCAGCACAGACGATTACATAGTCAGTGTAGAGGGTCAAGGGCACATTGCAGATCCACGCTTTCAGATCCCAGATTTTATAGAATTCACAAAGTCTATGTTTAATACTATAAGTCAGTTTCTCTAAAGCCAGACATGATGATAATTCCTTCAGCCAATGATTAATAGGGGGACATGATATATTTTTCCAATACAAGGCAATGAGACGTTTTGAATGGACAAGGCAGAGATTAATCAATGTAATTTCATGCGATTTAAGGAGAGATTTTCAGGATAGAGGCCTAAAATGCAGAATTTAGGGGAGATAGGAATGGGTTTGGAAATTATTTGGGAAATTATATGTATTACTTCCTTCCAAAATGTTCTTCTCACATTCCCAGATGCAATGGAAGAGAGTGCCTTTATGAGTTTGACATTTCACACATGTGTCTGGAATATCTGGATTAAATTTATTCAGCTTTACTGGGGTAATGAAGGTCCTCATTAACCAATTATATTGTATAAAGTTAAATCTAGAGTTAATGGAGAGGCTCTGGGCCTTTGAGCATATTTGACTCCACTCACTGTCCAGGACACATTCCTGTAAGTCCTCACTCCATAACCTCCTCTTTGAGTCAGATGACTCTTCAGAGTGAGTTGAGAATATATTATAAAGTGTAGAGATCTGGCCTTTACTTTGCTGACGCTGGGTTGTAAACCGTTCTAATACTGTTAAAGCGGGACAGTTAAAAGAGTGATTTAACTTAGAGTGAATAAAGCTTTGCAGCTGTAGGTTTTTAAAAAAGTGTGATTGTGGAATGTTGAATCTATCTTTGATTTCGTTAGAGGACATCAGTGTATCACCAATATAGAGGTCTATGATCCTTCTAACCCCTTTGTGTGACCATCGTTTGAATCCTAAGTCTTTTGCGGCAGGTTTGAACTCTGTGTTTCCCCAGATGGGTGTAAAGCAGGACAAAGGTTGGTTATCACCTACAGCATTATGAGCTTCATGCCATACCATCAAGGTGTTTCTAACAAATGGATTTAGTGTATTTTTCTTCAAATTCTTAAGAGAGTCAGAATACAAATATAAATCTAATGCTAGCCCTCTTGTAGATAATGCCTCCATTTTTACCCAAGGTAAGTCTGGATGTGAGAACCATAAGCGGGCAGCTCTAAGCTGGGCTGCCCAGTAGTACCATATTAAGTTTGGTACCTTTAGGCCTCCTCTGTCAAATGGGAGGTACAGTAGTGTAAGTCTCGGGCGCCTATTTTTCCAAGTGAACTTTGTAAGAGTTTTTTTCATATCTTGGAAGAAAGAAGGAGGCGGCGGGAGTGGGATTGATTGGAAGAGATAAAGAAATTTGGGAAGGACATTCATCTTGAAAGCACTTATACGTCCAATCATAGACAAGGGGAGTGAGATCCATCTGTTCAGAGATTCCTTGGCTTTTGAAATAATTGGATCGTAATTGGCAGAGATTAATGAGTTTAGATAGGGAGTAATAAAGATACCAAGATATCTGAATGCTTGAGGCGCATTCATAAATGGATGCCAGACCAAAGGGTGGAGTCTTTCCCGCTCATTGAGGAAGAGGACAGAAGACTTAGTCCTATTAACTCTGTATCCAGAGAACTTCCCAAGTCTATTGATCACCTCGGTAAGGGCTGAAAAAGACTGTTCCAAGTTTGTCAGGAAAAGTAATGTATCATCTGCGAACAAGGCTATGCAATGCTCTACATCCGCTATCTGAATTCCTTTAATAATAGGGTGATTTCTAATGGAGATGGCGAAGGGTTCTAGCGCTAAAATAAAAAACAGGGGGGACAAGGGACAACCCTGTCGGGTCCCACGATGAAGATTGAATGGTTTGGAAATAGAGTTATTGGTCATAATTTCTGCGCATGGTGCTGAGTATAAGAGTTTGATCCATTGCCTAAAGTGAACACCGAAACCAAAGCGGGAGAGTACTTCTAATAGATATGGCCATTGGATTCTGTCGAACGCCTTTTCAGCGTCCAGCGACAGAATACATGAATTTTGTGTCTCTTTTTTTTCCTGAATGATAGTGTAGTGGTTAATTTGAATATTCCTTTTTACTTGAGACGCCTCCACACCCTGCTTTCCCCCAAGGTATCAGATCTCTTTTTGTTTGCTACCCATTTGTGTATTTTAATGTCTAGACCTTGTAATTGCATTTCAAGTTTCGGAGACACCCAACCTCTCACTTTCTCATGATATACTCAAACCCTTTTGTATTTTAAATTGTGTTGATTAGACCTCGTAATCACACTCCAGGATGTTGGTGCCAATACCTGTGAAAGACAAGAGTGTGAAAAGACACCCTGAGTAGGGGGCTGACCCCACAGCAGACAAAGGATGTAAAACACACCCAAGGGGTGGGCTTTTCCTCAGATATAAATGTTCAAGTTTCCTGATGTTCAGGGTCTTCTTCATTTTGAACCGCTCGCATGTTGATTGACCTTTTCTTCGCAAAGAAAATAAAACTTTGTCAGCCGGCAAGAATTCTCTATTTCATTCGTCACCAAGAGCAGAACATTTCCACGACAATATTTAAAATTCTTCTGATGTTTTAATATGCCTGGCATTTTTTTATTAATCCATTTTGGTCAGCGTGTATTAGAGATGGGAGGCATTTCTCAAGCCTCAGCGCTAAAACTTTAGCAATTATCTTTGTATCTGAGTTCAATAGAGAGATAGGCCTTTAGGATTCACATCTTGAAGGAGGTTTGTCTGGTTTTAATATCAACGTAATAAGTGCATTTCTCAGGGAGGGGGGCAGGGTACCTTTCCAGAAAGATTCTTCGTACATATCCTTCAATGGACTTATCAATTTGTTTTTGAATAATTTATAAATATCAGTTGGGAGTCCATCCGGACCTGCCGTTTTCCCTCCTTTCATGTGATTTATAGCCTCTGAAATTTCCTGACTTTCGAGTGTTCGGTCCATCCAGGATTTGTCTTGCTCAGATATGGTGGGGATAGGGAGTTGATTGAGAAAGGGAGATTGCTCTTCCTCTAATTCTGATTGTTCTGATTTGTAAAGTCACTTATAATACATAGCAAAAGTATCATTTATCACTACAGGATCAACAATTACGTCACCATTTGGAGATTGAATACTATTGATGGCTCTTTCTGTATCCAACTTCTTTATTTGCCAAGCTAATAACTTTCCAGTTTTCTCCCCTTGTTCGTAGAATGTTTGTTTGGCTCATTTGAATTCTGATGAAGGCATTCAAAATATGTGTGTGCTACTTAAATAATGACCAGAAGTAAGTCGTTGAGAACGGGTTTCTCAGGCCAGCTGATCCATTAGACCAGGAGCCCATCTCCTGTTTCGAAAATGCATCAAAAACTGCTTGATAAAGCTGTTCTACTATGATAATTGGTAATGAAAATATTGAATAATGTTCAGTAAGATGTACTTGTGTTAATGTAATTGTTTATTCAGTTAAACACAAAATAACCAGTAGGCAATTTAACCAGTACAGGCAATTTAACCAGTAGGTAACCAGTAGGTAATTTGATTTGAACACAGTTCTGTCTCCATGTGGACAACGCTCTTTCCTGAACTACCTGGAATGAACAGCAGAGGGTGCAAGAACAACCCCCATTTTTGGGATAATATGACATTAATTTAACTGAACTGACAGCTGAACAATTAAACAGCTGACGTTTGGTGTGATTCACACGCATTCGGACTTGTTCACGCCCGGCCCCCACAGCGTAATTCGGCCAGGTCAGAGCCTTCTGGGCCAGGTATACATCCGCGCTAAAATATCAAAGTGAAATTCATAGCTTGCTCACTATGTTGACCCAGCTCTCAGACCCAACTTTGAGAATAGATTAACGGCGATAATTTTCTTATCGCGCGATAAGACTCTCGCGTTAACGCAGCACGTTAATGCCGTTAACGGCCCAGCAGTAATTACAATAAACAATAATAATAGTTAAAAAATAAACAATATAATAAAAAGGTAAGAAATAGAAATAGACTCATACACATTGTATATACATAACATTCTACAATATGTGTGTAATTGTAAACAGAGTGGCAGTGTATTGTTGTTAATAAATAAGGGTATGAAAATTGTTGTTGGTGCAAAAAAAAAGACAAATGGGTTATGTGTAGAGTTTTTATGGCACAGTGCACATGTGAGGTCAACTGGCAGCAGTGCTGGTTGTAGAGTCTGACAGAAGACGAGGAAAACTTCAAATGACAGACTGTGAGCTGGTGAATTGTAGCCACAGAGTAGAAATTAAATTTGAGCCTCTCACACATTTAATTTCCCGTCAGAACAATGCTGAAAACAAACTGATATATATGTTTGACACGCTGCACATATAGATATATAAGGTGATATTAACAGCTTACCTCTGTGCAGCAGAGGGCTGTTCTCCTTTAAAATCGATGATGCGATGGTTTGACAAGTCACTCTTAAAGGACACACAGCTGGGCTCAGGTCCAGGTCCAGGTCCAGGTCCAGCAGAGTCTGGTCTCTGCTGTTCTGGGCTTTAACACAACACACACAGAGCTTTGAGTGTGAATAATGATGGTGGAGTGATGTGAGTGGTAGACAGGTAGAGATGGTGGTCTCACCTCTGAGCTTCATGCTCCCCACACAGACTGGTTTTAGAGGGAGGGACTCTCTCCTCTCTGTCCTCACACTGATTCATGCTGCTCAGCTCACACACACTGTCGTCTGCAGAGGAAACACAGATCATTCATCTGCACATTAGCTCAATATTAGATACAGTCACGGTCAAAAGTTTCCATCACTCATAAAGAACATGTTCATCATGTCAGTGTTCAGTTGATTTCTACCTCTCATGTTTCTGTGATCAATGAGTGCAACACAAACTACTTTGTCACAAAAACATTCATGAAGTTTGGTTCAGTCATTTTATTTATTATGGGTCTTCTGAACATGAGGTCATAAATATACAGTCAGTACGTTGAACAATCAGTTCAGGTGATTATAGAAAGTTGTGAATCAAATGTTCTTTGTAGCATCTTAACTTCTTCTGACTGATTCTGATTGATCACAGCTGATCACTTTAATAGGACTTGTTTGATACAGCCATCAGACTCAGACACAAACACTACAATGGGAAAGTGTAAGGAGCTCAGCTTCGATCTGAAAGAGCTCATTATTGATCTGAACAAGTCAGGACTTCCAACTTTTCAACACGACTGGAACAACTTTAATTAATAATTAGAAAGATTGATGGACAAGCAGCAAATTAATTTCACCCACAAAAACAACAAATCACTTTTTAATGAGAAAAACTAAAGTGAGAAAGTTCAAGTTCCTCTTTCTAAATATCTCTCCATCTTGATTTTCAGGAAATGAAGTCAAACAACAGTTTAAAGTTACAGTGAGTTAGTAGAAATGAAGATGGAGGCACATTGTTGTGTTTCTACTGTCACTAAACTGAGCACACTTTGTGTTCACGAGTCAAACATTTCAAATGTCTTCATTACCTTCAGCTGGAGCTTCACACGGACACAGCTGTCAGTCTGCGCCACACGAGCACACAAAGTGAAAGTTAACGGGACACCGGATGTAAAGCGAGCCCGCACTTTGACGAGGAACCAATTTCAAAATAAAAGCGATGTTGTGGTGAACATGTTTTCACATTGATTCATTATTGACAGACTGAATGAATGAATGTGAACACATGTTCACCAGAACATCGATTTAATGTTCTAGCGAGCTTTACCGCAGTAGATTACACAGGAAGTGACAGAAACACTCACTTCCTGTTAGATGTGACTGATTGATTTAAATGTGATCAGACACCTTGATTGAAGAAACACACTCCTCGATGTCAACCAATGTTAACCAAGCTTGATAGTAGCGAAAATAAAATACTAAGACTTACAGGAATATGAACAGAGATGAACCTCCAACCACCATAGCAGGAACATAATAACACAGATACTCACAAAATGGCCAACAACTAACTGAGCCAGTGTAGCACTAATAAGATACTACCCCCTAGTGGCCAGGAGTACTCCTCATCCCCCCCAGTCCGTAAAGCTATGAACAGGAATAGGTAGGAATAGGGCTGGGCGATATGGCCTCAAATCAATATCACGATATATTGAGCAACTCACCTCGATAACGATAAATGAACGATAAGTACAAAATCCAGGTCAAACTCATTTACAATGGAGGTGCACGGGTCAACTTTTCTGTAGCATCAAAATCGCTATTTTTAAAACACTAAGAAGACTCGACACAACATGAAACTTTGCTCGTAGTATCACCAGGGTCCCTACACCTGAACACGAGCATTGAGAACATTGTTTGTGGACACAAAGTTTGCTAAAAAGAAGGTTTTTGAATAACTCACGTTAGCATTAGCAGTAGCAGTCCTGCCAGTCGCGATGCGTCGATCCCCGAGTGCGGCGTAACATGAAGGAGAAAGCTCCATGTTACATCGGGGATCGGGGATATCTTTAACCTCAGTATTACTGTATAGTACTGTATACTGTCATAGGCCTACACACAAGTTTTGGTTAAGAACATACACGTATGTGTTACAGGTTCAGTGGGTGTGTTTCAACAGTGTCCACTGACATCCAATCAGCAAGAGAAACAAAAATAAATGACAAAAGTGAAAAAGAGAGAAGGCAGCAAAGGGTCTGGATCAGGGCCCTCAGTAAGGTTTGACTGGGCCCACCAGATGTTTCTGGAAAAAAATAAATGTAGAAATGTATGAATGGCTTTTTATGCTACTTTATTTATTGTGAGGTAAGAATCCTCTTTAACTATGTAGGATCCCTAATTATTAATTATGTAAATACACAAGAGAGAAGACGAGTCAGATCACACCTAGAAAATAGATCACCACAATCTTTTCTGACCTCTGACCTCTCAGAGCTTTCATATCGCACCATTTTACATCTTAACCCGTTTAATCCCACCGGCAACAATTGTTGCCACTCTTTTTTTTTTTACTTCTGGAAGCTCTGAAAAGTGCTGTTTTGGTTTTGGCAGCTAATGCAAGTTTTTAAATGAAAGAATATGTTGTCTCCTCTAATTTGTACCAATGTCATGTAACTAGTGTGAATGGTCACATGACCAGGCCTCTTCACTTCCTGTTTGCACCGCTGGCGGGAAATGTCTGCCTCAAACTTGTACAAGAGGAAGTAATTAAAATACCTTAATTAACAGATATAAGTGAAATATTTTGCACATATATTATTTAAAGGGTCTACTACTGATATATAATGAGAATTATATGCCTGCATAAATCTTTTGATCATAAAATGAGTAAATGTAACCACGGCAACATTTGTTGCCGCTAGCATAACACATAGTCATCACGTTATGCTAGGTGTCAAAAGTTTTAGCTGTTTATTCTATTTTTCCTATGTTTTTCTATACACACCTTAAAACTATCGGAGGTTTTGGATCTTTTAGACTTAAAAGAACCCCAAAGTGAGTTGTGCTACATAACAGTCATTCCTACAGTTGAAAAAGATGCAATTGAAAGTGACTGTGATAGTGACTGCTCAGATAGAGAGTACCAAGGCGAGACAGGCCTGCTAGACTGCTGAATGGTGAAGCATCTGGAGGATGAGAAAGCTTTTAACCTGATAAATCCAGAACTACCCCCAGAACCCTCCCTGCCCCCACAACTCCCCCACTCCCTCATCTCTCACTCCGGCAGCATTTGGTGTTGAAGAAAACCCATTGCAGCTAGTTGGTGAATGGGGACTTCCAGTCCGAAACCCCTCCACTCTGAAATAACACTGTTCTGAATCCGACTTTCAAGTTCCAATTACTTCCCAATAGGGTTAGGGTTAGAGTCAGGGGTACTCCAATAGCCTTTTCGGAATAGCGGGCTCTTTAGAAAAAATGGGAAACCACGCCATTACGAAGAATGGAAGTCTATTTTCGGAACAGCAGGGTTTCGGAAAGGCAGGGTGTAACCTTGGTGAATCTCCCACAGTGTCCAGCCAGAAACCCAGAACACTAACCAGAAAAAGATGATGCCCTGAGTAAAATGAGATCCCCAATCAAAAAAGAACCCAGAAAAAAAGATCACAACGCCCAGCCACATCCGGTATACCAGATTTTGTGACCTATGGTTCAACTACAGCAGATTGCATAAAACAAACTAAATCTGACCCTGTTGATTTGTTCCTTTTGATATATCCTCCTACTCTGAGGGAGCTCACTGTTGAGATGTCAAACCTCTACTCAAACCAAAGGGAAGGCACTTGATCTGAGCATGGATGAGTTGCTGAGTTTTTATGGGGTTCTGCTCGCATATGGCTACAGTTCAGTACCACGGAGGCACATGTATTGGCCATATGACCCTGATGTCTACAATGAAGCCATCTCAAATGCAATAAGAAGGAACCGCTTTGACGAGATAATTGATTTCATTTTTTACAAACTAATATCAGTTCTTATTTTGTAAGTTCAAACACACTTAGCTCTACGGTTATTTAACCGTTTTTATGAGACTATGAAATACAGTAATTGTGTTGTGTCCTTGGTAGTTCCCTTCAGTATGCATTGAAATGATATCTAAAAGTATCTAATAAAGTTCTAAACACGTTTGTAACCATGCCTAGTTATAATATGTTACTCATGTTCATGTTATTTTTATTCTCTACATGTGTAAATAAGTCAAATTGAAGAATTTGTGTAAATTTAGACTATGCGGTTTCCCACCGGCAACAATTGTTGCCGAGTATAAAACCTACATTTTCACTAACATAACCAACATGAAATGAAAAAATTCATACATATTATATGTTAGGGAGGTCTAAGGAGTGAAATGCATGCACTTATTTTGCAGGGAAAAATTTGGGATTAAACGGGTTAACCAGGGCCGGCTCTTGGCATAGGCGATATAGGCGGTCGCCTAGAGCGCCATCTGCTGGAGGGGCGCCGCGAGGCACCCTTGGCCTCGAGGGAAAAAAATAAAAATTAAAAAATTAAAAACAATAAAAATAAAAATAATTTTCTATGCCCAGTCGCCCTCCTTTGTGTGTTCTCTCTTGAAAATAATAAATATTAACAAATGAATAAACAATGATGTTCCTAAAATGTGGTGCTGCTGCTGAATCACATGACGGGTGCGCAGTGCGCACCTCAGGGTCAGAGCTGGGATCAGTCAGGTCACAGACAGGTGATACTTTTGTTATTTACGAGATGAAAAGGCCGTCCAAGCCCTCGGGTGCGCAGAACCGAAAGAGAAGAAAAGAAGAGGAGAAGAGGAAGTTGCAATATAAAGGTAACATAAGCCTGTACCATTTTTTTTAATTATGCCGTTTTGTGTGAAGACGTTTTATTTGTGCTAGCTCGCTAGCACATATTTCTGCTTGCTAGCTACATCGTGTTTAGTGTGAAATGCGCACTGCATCGGCGCTGTTTATGTTTGTGATGAGTTTTCATTAGTTTTCTACACAGTTATCATCTCTGCCTGCCTGGATGTCCAGTCTGATTTGGTATTTTATTTCAGTTTCATCACGTCATCATTATGTCAAGGTCAAGTTGAAAATTAACTTTACCATAGTCATCACTAGTAGGCCTATATTAACACCTGTGTGCCCACTGACACAGTTGCTGCTGCTGGTGCTTAGTTCTACTACTGTCTTATCACGTTTGATATTGTGCTGAAAATCAGTAGCCAAGTGATGAAAATGCAAGCTGCTGCAGGTTTTTTATTATTATTATTATTATTACTTGTTTTTGCTTGTAATGTAATACATTTACTCTGTCTGTCTAGATGCACTCAGAAAATATCTGACACCTCAAACAGCTTCTGGAGAGGGGCCTTCTGATCACACATCCACAGGAACACCACTCTCTGAAGCATGTAAGTTTATCCAATTGTTTGTGGTCTCTGACACACTACTATGTTATTGTTGTTGTTACGGAATGGTACAACCTTGTTAGTAATGCCAATAAATATAATTTTTAGTCAATTAAAATTAAGTGATTTATTAAGTGAAATAGAATGACACAACAAACTTAATGCAGTGGTGTGACAGTATGGATGTGCTCTGTTTGAATACAGCTACAAGTCAGGCATCATGCAGCAGCAGCAGCACTACCACGTCAACCATACCACCCACCTCTGCAAGTCAGCATGAAGCAGGTGAGTTCTGTAATTAAATGTTGTAGTCACATCACTGAACAATACAACTGTTATTCCTAATTCATGCTTAAGATGTGTTTATCGCCTGATGTCCTGTAATTTTTAAATCATTGTGTGACTGAAGTTGAAGTGAAAGACACGCTGGAAAGAGTTACCTGAAAGTTTGCTGCCGTCAAATTAAACTGTTGTGATTGTTCTTTTGGCTGGTGTAATTTAATTGTGTGTGTGTGTGTGTTTGTGTTGGGGGGGGGGGGGAGATTGGGGGGGTGCATCGGAGAGTAATCTCGCCTTGGGCACTAATTTAGGTAGAGCCGGCCCTGATCTTAACGATACAACAGCTGTTTTCTTTTGACTGGTTTCCATTTTGGCCTTTGATGGAAAAAAGTTTGGGATCATCTTCTAAGTTTTGTCTTGACACAGGGTTAGCAGAGTGGTACATTGTTGCAAACAGACACACTGACCTGCTAACAGACCGATAGCGGCTGTGCTGAGCTAATAAACACATGACCTGTTTTCTTGAGATAGCAGCAGGAGCTGACTCTTGCTCCATGCTCTTTATGATTCAGTAACAATAGCTGTTGTTTACTGTAGAGAACACCCAGCTGCTGTTAGCTTCTATAACAGGCTAACATCAGTGTTAGCTTCTATAACAGGCTAACATCAGTGTTAGCTTCTCCAACAGGCTAACATCAATTTTAGCTTCTCCAACAGGCTAACATCAGTGTTAGCTTCTTTAACAGGCTAACATCAGTGTTAGCTTCTCCAACAGGCTAACATCAGTGTTAGCTTCTCCAACAGGCCAACATGAGTGTTAGCTTCTATAACAGGCTAACATCAGTGTTAGCTTCTCCAACAGGCTAATATCAGTGTTAGCTTCTCCAACAGGCTAACATCAGTGTTAGCTTCTCCAACAGGCTAACATCAGTGTTAGCTTCTATAACAGGCTAACATCAGTGTTAGCTTCTCCAACAGGCCAACATCAGTGTTAGCTTCTCCAACAGGCTAACATCAGTGTTAGCTTCTCCAACAGTTCACACTTCCTGAGTCTTCACAGCGTACAGAAGTTCTCATCATCATCTTTTAGATGCTGACAGGACATCAAATATTTGCCTAAAGTAAAGATGGGAAAGAAAACAGATGAGTCACTCTGTGGAGGTGGGCGTGGTCCAGGTGCACTTTACTGTGAGTGTTTGAGCCGAATAAAGACGGGCTTGGATCCAGAACTGTGTGTGTGGTTCCTGCTGAGATTACCCACGGTAGCACTTGAAAGGCTCCACACTCATCAAACCTTCTAACATCAATACTGCTGAACTTTGCCTGAAGTTCTGACCTGATGGGGCGACACATTATAATAATGTGAATGTTTATCTGTCAGTCAGAACTACATCAGCTGATTCATCAGCTACATCAGCTGATTTATTTCTGAGTGAACACTTGTTGATGTCATTTAAACTCACAAAACCTCACTTTAAAATTCATGTGAGATCTCAATGTTTTCAAAATGACCTCAATCTGAAGAAAACATAAAAAACATGAAGTCTTTGAATGTTTCACTGTGTGGAGACCGGACGTACTGAAAGATGCTGTGAGACAGAAAACTGACGACCTTTAAAGGAGCAGACTGTAGTTTTTATGTAGAAATGTTGATGAGAAGAGAAACATCTTCAGTGACTGAAACAAGCTAAAGAAACAAACTCTCTGTTTTCATGACAGAAGGTGCAGAGAAGCAACATTAGGAGCGACGTGGTCTCGTTTCTTGGACCTCGTTAGTAACCAGGCAACAGCGTTTTGGACGAGCTGTAATGACACATTACACCGTGATGATCATAAGTTTAAATGTGTCCAGGACAGGCAGTGAAGAAGTTTATAATGAACGCATGATGAGCATCAGTTTGAAACAGTTTGTACAAAGAAAAGATCATCACTTAAGATTCATTTGAACATTTACAGATATGTTTCATAACATAATAAATGCTAACAAGAGCATTTCATGGCTTCCACAGAAATGTAGTGATGGATACAGTTTGTGTTCAAATCAGGAGCTGAATGCTTTTTTCTTTGTGATTTGACTCTTTACTATGACAGCCATCAGCTGATTCAAGTCTCTCACCAAAGTTCATTCAAATGACAGCTGAGGCCAGGGACGGACTGGCCATTGGGCAATGTGGGCAAATGCCACTGCGGCTGCTTGGTGATGCGGCCGCGAGGCGCATAATAATAAAAACTAAAGCGGAGCTGAAGGCGGCCACAAAAAAGAGGGAAAAAAGCAAACAAACAAACGAACCGAGCCGGCGGCGCGGAGCGAGGGTGTGTCGGTCTGATGGTGTTGGTGTCTGATAACTGTACAGATCCTTCACTCAACAAAATAAAGATAAATGTCCCACAAAGCAACGTTACATTACCATACAACAGTAACGTAGTAACTGGTCGTGTCTTTGGCAACTTATATGAGGAAAATAATACCGCAGTTATTCGTGGAGAAGTGTCTGTCAGCCTGTCGGTCCGGCCGACTCTTCATCACATCTCTGCCCGAAAAACAGCATCTGTCCCAGGCAGAAAACTTTAACTCACCAAGTGTTTGTTGTTGGCTGACGGTCAGCCCTCCTGACTGAGACTTAATGAACTTTGTGAACTCTCCGAGTGAAATGGTCAGACAGCGTCCTGTTTACTGATGGTGATTATGTAATTATGTAAATTATAGAAAAACGTAACTTTGTCACTGTCCAGGATGTTTGGTGAGTCAGGATCTCAATCACAACACATTATAACAGCATCATAAGATTATAAACAGACAGCTGGTACATGTTTAGATTAACAGGAGGACACGGGGAAACACCTTGGAAAAAACACATACGTCATCATCATCACGTGTATCGTAACGCCTCCGCATCACTACAGACAATGGTGCTAACATTGTTGCTGCAAATTATGAATCTTGGCTGGCCACAACCTCCATCTTTATTTACTTTGGATATTTAAAATGTCTTCTTCACGTTCCAATGTTAAATATTCTTTAGAAATTAAGGTTTATTGATCTTTGAAAGGGTGTACTTGCATTATTATGCCATTATCGTTATATTAGTTGAAAAATGGTCTCAAAGCGACAATATTATCCTTTATCGCAATAATTTCTAGGACAATTTATCGTCCAGCAAAATGTGTTATCGTGACAGGCCTAGTTGCTACTTCCTCCTCCAGCAGCTGAAGTTTTTTTCACATGCGTAGGCCTACCACAAAATACAGTTGGCCTACACATTTTTGTTGACCTTGTCCTGCACACAAGTGGCATGTGAAAGAAGCTTCTCGACACTTAAGTTCATTAAGAGTCGTCTCAGGAGCAGAATGCGAGAGGAAAATTTGGAAGCCTTCATGTTGATGGCAACAGAGAAGGAGATCCTCATGAGACTGGACTCGGATGATGTGATTGATAGAGTGGCAGAGAAAAGCAAATTATTGTGCAACCTGCTAATGTAACTACATAAAGGTAAAACATTTATTTTTCATGTTCTGGTTAAGCTATACTATTATGTTCTGTGGCAGTGTAATGTTTATGTTTCTGTTGGTTGCAGATGACCTGAGAAGACAAACGTGGCCTCTCTCTGTCAAAATTGCCAGGGCCTCTTTTTGGTGCCAGTCCGCCACTGGCTGAGGCTTCATTTCATTAATGACTTGACATGAAAATGCAAAACAACATTTACTTTTTTCCATTCGAGCTTTTCTCTTCCCCATTTTGAGTTTCATGTTCGATGTTGATGTGATGTCCTTCGTCTTATTTCATCAGCAGTTTTAATTTCATCTTTAGTTTCAGCTTTCACTTCCAGCATTTCCATTTTAAATTTCCCTTTTCTCATGTCCTCACTTTACATTTTCACATCAACATTTACATTTTAAATTTCCAGTTTTAAAGTTGAGTTCAGGCCTAATTCTTCCTAGTAGGGCAGTAAAATGATCTTTTTCATTTTCTATTTGAATTATGAGCCAAAATATCTTCCATCCAGAGGACAGTGTGACTCTGAAACTGCACCATGTTTAGATGGAAACCATCAGCGGACTGATGCTTCCTTTTCTTCATGAACCATGTATGTAGCCTGTAGTTGACTCTGTAACACAGCTGAGGTGGATGAGGAAACAAGAGATGAACTACGAGCTCAGCAGTCTGTGCATTTCTGCTCCTGGATGTGTGTGATGAACTCTCACTAGGTGTTTGTAAAGACGGCTCGTGTTTCCACTCGTACATGCAGAAGACTTGTTGCACTTGTGGCTCCGAGCATCAACCACAGCGACTCCAGTGGAGTTTAACCAGACTGTGGAGCTCAGTGTCATCAGAGCAGGTCTGAATGAATCATCAGTTGTGAGAAATTAAATAGTTATCCATTCAGTAAGAAATATACTGTAAAGACCATATCAGGATGTGAGAGCAAAAGGGGAGAATCCCCTTTTGTTGTAAGCGTCATATGCAGCATGTAGTAAAGAGATCTGATTCATCACGCTGAGTCTACAATTCTTCTGAGATTTAGCAACTCTCAACCTCACAAAGGAGAATTTCCCTTACAATTTGGCGACGAGGATGGGATGGACGCTCTGCTGATTGACGCCTGAGCCTGGACTGAAGGTTTAACTGTCGGCAGGAGTTTCAAGGAGACTCAGGGAAAGTTCCGCTCTGACAAACGGAGGACTGGATCCCACCTGAAGTCAGGCACGGGTGGCGGACAGCGGACGCTCCATCTAATAAGTGAGTACGGTGTTTTGAATCATTTGCTCAAATTGAAATCCTAGGTTGCTCACATAGGTAGTGAGTTCACATGTGTAAGGGATCCTGGGGGTCGCCTTTTGCCATACAAGTCCCTGGGGGTATTGGCTATCTGTGTGTTTTTTGCCTTGTAAGTCCCTGGGGGTATTGGACTTTGTATTGAAAAAGAGAAAACCGTAGAAAAAAAAAAAAAAGGGAAAGAAATTAAAGTAACAACACAGCAAGAGGCTGTTGTAACCTAACAAGTAAAGCTTGCAAAAGAACTGATTATTATATATATATATATATATATATATATATATATATATATATATATTGTGATTTCAAGAGGCTGAAGGAGTTCTAGATAATCCTTACAGATGACTAAGAAATTGAATAGGAGTGTTTGGTGCACCTGACAACAGGTAATATAATAATATAATATAATAATAATATGATCCTATATGAAATACTATAATATAATGATATTATACAGTATAATATGATATGATAGGCCCCACTACAATTAAATGGGCGTATGAGTGAAAATATATATATATGAAATAAGAATGTAAAGAATAAACTTTGTGGTGACATTCAGTGACTAGTATACAGCTTGTATGCTACAAGGGTGCGTTGCTCAGAACGAATGTGTCATACAAACCACCTGGCTGAATAAGTTACCCAAAGTTAGTGTCTACTTGATGAGATCCAACCATACACTTGTATGGGAAGATCAGTGTGATTGTGAAGTTTGTGTGAATGATAAGCCCATTGGAAGTTTAGGCACATCTGTCCCAGTGAGTCAATTGAAAACAGGAGGAACAAAACTGGGAAATTAAAAACTCTAGCTGACCGTCTAGAGTTTTTAATTTCCCAGTTGAAATAAGGGCAGACAAATGGGGAAATAATGTGGTTGAGGATGTTCAACTTTGGCACTATGTCACCCATGGGGTGTTTTCAGTGAAAGGCAAATTACAGAATGTTAAGATGGTGTAGAGTATGTTAGAAGAAAAGGTAAAAGGAAAGTAATGAAAGGAAAAGATAGACTGCTGATTTTTTTTTGCAAAATCAGTAGCAGGATTGAAATAATGGGAAAAGAAAGTTTGAGTAAGAAGAAGAAGGAGAAACAAGAATGTAGGGCCAGAATTAGGAATGGGCCTCCTCCATATACTGTCTCCACACCTACAGCAGTTCCTTCAACGACACCTTCTCCACATGAGGTCAAGAACCCCAGGAAGACTCTGCAAGGGAGGGGGGAGGGGCACCAATACACCCTGACCTGTCAGCCCCCTCCCTATCTCCTAAAGAGACACAAATTAACCCTTCTTCTCCAAGAAAGACTTTTTCTCCAATAGCAGTTTCTGTTGACTACTGGTTGCGGAGTCAAGATCATAGATGGGATGATGTTCCCTATGTCAGCCGAACAAATTCAAGGAGGTTGCAGGAACTGCCTGGCACCCAAAAGACTGGAGATGGGTGGATCACAGAGTCCTGGACAAAGATGGCAGTCTCAACAGAACAGCAAGAGGAGAAGCAGACTGGGTTCACATCCAACGCATCAAGGAGAGTGCAACAGAACTGACAAAAAGACTGATGCTGCAGATTGGAAGGCTATGGGCATACATGATATGATCATGATACCCCTGAGCTTAAACAACAACAGGGACAAGATCCAGAAGAATCGTGGCCGCATGCACCACCTAAAGGTGTCTGTTCATTCTCCAGGATTCCCTGTGACAACAGCCAAAGGAGACAGTCGAGGAAGGTCAGAGTATTGAGCAACACATACAGAAAAAACATTTAGACACAAATAATGATACACACACACACATAGAGACAGAGAGAGAGAAACACTGATTGACTACTAAAAACTAAGCATTGCTTCTAACAGTATCTGATAGCTTGAGGGCTCTAAGCAAGCTTGATTTTTGGGAATGTAAGAGATGCTAATTATTATTATGATAATTATTGTCCAGTCGAAATCAACTTTTAGACTAGATAAAAGATAATATCCACCTGCCCTAAAGCTTTTAAAGTCATTGCTCTTGTCATTTAGTCTATCATAATTCAAGGTGCCATTGTTGAATCCCTACTTTCAACATGTAACTCCCCCATCTTGCTTTAAGAAACCAAATGGGGGGTGGAGACTAGTAAAACACTAAAGGTGTGAAGTTGTTGAGCATCCAGCAGATGTTGTAACACTAATGTCAAAATTTCTATCAGACAGTGGGGGTTCAGTAATTGATTTAACAAATGCAGATTTTAGCATTCCTGTTCATCCTGACTCACAGTTCTGGTTTGCTTTCTCTTTCAATGGTAAGCTTTATTCTTGGATGAAGATGCCATAGGGTTTCTTCACCAGTCCAACTCTGTTTGCTATGGAGCTGAAAACTTGTTGCATTAGCAGCCATTGTGTGGTAGTGCTCTTGTTTAGTATATTGATAATTTGTATATGTGTTTTACGATACAGGGATATTGTCAAGAACTGAGACAGTGTCTCCACTTTGTTTTCTGGCAGAAAACGGTCCTGAAGCTTAGAAGGACGAAGTTGCAACTTATTTCACAAAATCTAATGCGCTATTATACTCCGGAGGGTCGAAAATTGGGTCCTGACCACATCCAGACAATCTTGGATGTTTCAAAACTGCGAACAAAAAAACACAAACGATTGCCTTATTGGATTTAGCAGGCTATTGTTGTCCATGGATTCTTAATTTTGTGGCGATCTCCCAACCCTTGTATGACATCACACATGGGTGAAAACATTTGACCAAGACTGACTTGACTGACTTTTGAGGCAGAGACAGCCTCTACTGACTTAAATCAAGCTTGAAACAATTTTTTGTTTTTGTTTTAGGCCTACCAAACCCTAGAATTTGCGTAAGGATCACAAAATTGAAAAAAGAAAAAACTACTACTCTTTCTGAATGTGGTGGTTTATGCCAAAACCCTTACTTAGCCCATGGTGGCAAACAGGGACTAATAGGTCATTAATCAGAATATTTTTTCCACCACAGAGAGAGCTATACTAAGATTGTGTAAGAGCTTGAAGTGTATGGGCTGTCGTCCTCCAAAGTTGTCGGCGTGTAGTATGTTGATAAAGAAATTCTGCGGAGGCAGGCTGGGTGGATAGTGTAACCCATGTTAAAATATGACATAAATACGAATAAATAGTTTAAAAGCTGCATAAATAGTTTAAAAGTTAAAAGTGATTCATTTAATGTAAATTGATTCATCAGCGTTGATTAAAAATGTTAATACAACAATAATTTAATGTTGAAGATTAAAAGTATGTCGACCGAAAATTCATGTCGCTGCCCCTTTAAGAGACGAGTGAAGCTAGACGCGTCACCTCAGTGACGCTGCAGCAGAGACCTGAAGGAGAGAGCAGAGGAGAGATCGGACGGAACGAGCGGTGGTTAATTAGCAGAGGAAAGAGTGAAAAAGTTGATTTTGCGGTTGAAAAACATAACTTGCCTGGTCGGGAACTGACGGGGATTTTATGAAAACTAAGCCACACCGGTTTTGGTGAGTTTTGTGTTTATTGTCTTGCATATTTACCGTGTTTTCTCTGGCGGGAGCTAACGCTAAAACATAGCTGTTTACAGGGAAATGCTCCGCCATAAACAGTTAACCAGTTAGTATTGTGTGTTTATGAAGACTGTGAATGTTATATAAGTGCATAAACTGTAAGTGAAAGACATGTGCAGTAGTTGTGTGGGAGACGGAGCCGTGAGTTAAGAGATCGCTCCGCCGCCATTTTGAGATGGAAAGGCACCGTAGCAGTAATGTAACTCATGTAACTCAGAGACTGTGAAATAATTGTTTGTGTAATCTGAGGATTTAAAAGCAGATTTATTGTTTTTATGGCCTGTTACACAGGTCAGGTTTTTTTGCTTGGTTTGAAGCTCGGTCGGAGTGAGGATTGGTCTGCACTGTGCGGGCGCGCACATGCACAGACGAGATTCAAGATGGCGAGCTAGACCCAGACCTTCATCTCACCTTCTTCATCGCATCAGTGAGGAAATCTTCTGCGTATGGTGAGTCGCTGCCAGAGTGGTAGGGGTATCAGGAATTATTTTTGAACTGAACCAAGAACTGATTGGATTATTATTTTTGAACTGAACTGAGAACTGATTGAATTATTATTTTTGAACTGAACTGAGAACTGATTGAATTATTATTTTTGGACTGAATCGAACTGAAACTTTTCATTGAACTGAACAATTGAAGTCACATTTGGACTTGAAATTTAATTGAAGGTGTCATACTTTTATTTGCATATTGAGTTCATATTTTGAATGTGATTTGAAATGATTGTGGTCCACTTTGATTGACTGTGTAATTGAATGGTATTCTCTTACCTGTGAAGAAAAGGAAAAAGAGTTAACTCAGGAAGAAAAATAGGAACTCTAAAATAGGTGTAGCCTAAGGAAAAAAAGACTGGTCTAATTGAGCTTAGATTAGCTGACTAAAATAACTTAGGTGAACTAAAGAACAAAAGAAGAGTGAAATACGTTTTCATTTATTATATTTACCTCAATATTAAGACTCTGCAGAGTATTGTTTTGTTTTGTGTACTGTATTATGTGTGTTTTTGCATTCAGTAAATTGCCGGCCTTTTGTATTTAAAGTAACAGTCTCTGGTGTAATTATTTTTTGCTCCCCACTCCTTAGAACCTAGAACTAGTCCAGTGGCGCAGTAAGAGGTGTGATACCGGTGCTACAATAGAGCAATCTTTATTGAAACAGATCTCAAGCCAGCGTCCCAACCAGAGTGTGGCCACTCCCTGGTATTCTCAAATCTCGGCAAAGTGATGCCCAAACTGCTTTGCCCTCTGCTCTATCAGAACTCCTCTCGGACCCTCAGTCTTAGGAGATCAACCAAATTCACCCCCGTTCTTTAGTGTGCGGGTCCTTTTTAGAGTCTGTTCATTTCCTCTAGGTGTTTACTTTTGGGGAACTGAGGGCCCCTCTATCCTGTTGGGAAGGGATGGGTCGGCATAACATCTCTGTAGAATAGTTCTCAAGGGAATATGTTGTGTGACTATGTTGATGTTATCTAAAGTTGACCTACCAGTCTCTCTATATTTAGATGGGAATGGGTACATTGAATAAATCCTGAACCCCTAACTGATCAGTCCTCGGTGTGGGCCTCTTCCTTTAACTACTCTCTGACGCACACTACAAGGCTAAGGAGTTGATGTCCAGGACATGAGACCTTTACATCATCACTTTCCCACATATACTTAAAGGGAAGTGTAGCCCAGGTGGAAAACCACACCATTAAATGAGACCAATAGAAGAGTGAGAGTATTCATTTTCTTTAATTTATTTATTTACATCAGCGAAGTTCAAATATTCCATTGTACTTGAATGCACCCCTCAGACCACTTGACCCCACGTGGGGGGGGGGGGGACCTAACCCTCAACAGCCAATCAGGTTACGCAGACCACGTTCAGCCTGTCACCTTGGAGGTGAAGTGCAGACGTGTTTTTTTCTCGGCGCACTCTGATCTCAGCCAGAAAAAACGAATTTGCTCACTAAAACTCATCGTCATCGCACATGCTAATGCTAGCTCCGTGTCTCACAGGCTAATTACCTGCCATGTGGTGAGCTGTTGCCAGCTTCGACAACGCTGTGCTTGGCTTTGAACACAGAGCAACGGTGAGAAACGTAACTCTTTAGCTGCTCTGATGCTAATTTTTCTGTTGTAGTTCTGTGTGCTAAAGAAAGTGGTGGTGGTCTCTGAAAGTGGATTGAGGTGAATGAGGGTGCAATACATGTGTATATGGAGTATATTGTCTATTATTTTATGCTGATGTGTATATATTAAGAGGAAATGTTTTGTTTTCATAATTTGAAAGGTAAATTGATACATGAGAGCACAGTTGTAAATACAGCTTATTGAAGGATTTATTTCACTTAACTGTGAGAGTTGAAGTAAATTAGAGGTTAATTTTTAGTGTTAGTTTCTCTCTCACTAGAAGGCCTATAGTGTAGGAGTAATGAAGCACACTGCTTTGATACCTTTAAAAACAAAACTCAATTTATATACTGTTATTTTACTGATGCATATTATCCTGGGTTTTGACATGATTATTATATTTGATATTTTGAATGTTAATGGTTCCTTACCATAAGTGTTATTGAAATGCTGTTTACATGAAACCTGAGTACTTATGGGTTACGTATGTTTAGTCCTCATATTTGATGTTTGATATATTGAATGTTGTACAACAGAAACTAAGATTTGAGATTTGATAAGATTTATGAGGTTTGATGCAATATTTAGTATTTTTGACATTTAAACCTTTAATGATGCATCTGAGAATAGAGTTTAATGAATATGACCTTGTTTATAGGTCAGGTTTTTTGAGAGGACGGGAAAATCCGAGGACCAGGACGAGATCCCGGTTGCGACAGATGGCGAGCTAGGAACTTTGAAGGAGAGACACAGACAAGGAGATACACACGTACCCCCTCACACACACATACATTCACATCACACTTCCCTGCAATTCCCTGAAACAATTCCCAGTTCATAAGGGCCCCGACGGACAAATCTTATTGAATTTTTGTGTGCACACTTACTTTTTGTTTCTATTCATTTGGGTCATTTGTGTATATTTTTTGCATAAATTGGCTATTTTTCTTTATTCACTGTAACAATATAAGAGTGGCTACTCAACAGTGATCCCTGTGTTGACTCATTATTGGTGCTCATTTACATGGCTCCCTGCGAATTTGGGTTCTTCTGATTCTAGCCTTTGTATCATTACTAATCTAAGTTGTTATTTTACTGCAATTCATTTTTCTCATCGCTAAATTGGTTACAGAAGCATCTGGTCCTGTCCCATCCTGTCCTGTCACTCAGAGCTCAGGAGGTATAAGAAACACACAGACACTACAAGCTATAGCAGTTGATACCAAAGAAGTTATGGCCACAGCTGATATCACTATCTGTCCTCTAACTGTTAATGTTCTGCATGCTGTCTGCTTTTTTAACACTGAGTAAAGCTACTCACCTAATCAAAGCATGACTTTTGCACTAACAAATGTGCTACTAACAATGTCTCATGTCACTCTAAACCAATGTAGTGTCTTTAACCCATCAACTTTGCTCCATACAGCTCAAGATGGAGGACCACGTCCATGTCTGGAAGTGGTTGACACTGTGTCAAAACCACGAGATGCAGTGTTTGACGCACCCTTCATTAACCCTGATTCTGTTTTCTTTGTAGATGGTTCTGCGATGAGGAATCCAACAGATGGATCCCCTTGTGTTTCATATGCAGTATGCAATGAGCATGCAGTAATTGAAAGTGCTAAACTTCCAAATAACCTGTCTGCTCAAACAGCTGAATATTTTGCAATAACTTGTGTTTTTCATTCTAGGAACAGGACAGGACGTCACAGTTTACACTGACTTTCAATATGCATTAATGTGTGTCATAACTTCTACTCTTTATGGGAGAATCAAGGTTTCCTTATTTCTCCAGCGAACTTATAGCACATAGAAGTCTCAGAAGTAACCTCTTGTCTGCATTACTTCTACCTGTCTCTGTAGTGGTATGCAAATGTCAAGCTCATACAGGTTCTGTTGTCCCAGTGTCAAAGGCAGCTGCTCTGTCACCTGCCCTCCCCACTCTACAGATGCCTTTGTCCGTCCAACACCCTTAATGATGTCTCTTTGTTTCAAACAGGAGCTGATGTTTTTCAAAAAATAAATAAATAAAAAAAATTATAAAAAAACTCACCTAGCCTCATGAAGGCTGCATGAAGGCACAGTGCTGCAAAAAGTTATTCCCTTTTTGGCAAATTTGACCCATGGTCTTGACCAAAGGGGGGATGTTGGATAGGGCTGGGCGATATGGCCTCAAATCAATATCACGATATATTGAGCAACTCACCTCGATAACGATAAATGAACGATAAGTACAAACCCCCCTCCCCCCCCACGCCTAAAAAAAAAAGGTAGTGTCACTTGTAAACAAATAAGTAATGTAATGAACAAAAATGTCAATAAAACACTGAAAAAACTATTGCAAATAACACTGCCATGTGACAGGTGACAACTTTAAACTCTTTTAAACAAATAAGAGCACTGATGATTAAGAATAAGAGGGGCTTGAACAGGGCACTTCAAAAAGGAGCAGCAGACTTGGTATCCTGACCTGTTTACTCAGACTATTGTTGTAGATGTGAATCTGACTCATGGTTGCATGTGATCACTCTACTCTACACACTAGTGTTTACTCCAGGTTCTTGCTAAGAAACACTAGCATGTTTACCATTTCAGGCAGGATCTGAGGCATGTAACAATGTTTCCTCCAGAACTGAAAAAGCCACTTTTAAGATTCACCGTAGTTTCGTTTCCAGGTCAAACTCATTTACAATGGAGGTGCACGGGTCAACTTTTCTGTAGCATCAAAATCGCTATTTTTAAAACACTAAGAAGACTCGACACAACATGAAACTTTGCTCGTAGTATCACCAGGGTCCCGACACCTGAACACGAGCATTGAGAACATCGTTTGTGGACACAAAGTTTGCTAAAAAGAAGGTTTTTGAACAACTCACGTTAGCATTAGCAGTAGCAGTCCTGCCAGTCGCGATGCGTCGATCCCTGAGTGCGGCGTAACATGAAGGAGAAAGCTCCATGTTACATCGGGGATCGGGGATCGACGCATCTCGACTGGCAGGACGGCTAAGCTAACGCGAGTTGTTCAAAAACCTTCTTTTTAGCAAACGTTGTGTCCACAAACGATGTTCTCAATGCTCGTGTTCATGTGTAGAGACCCTGGTGATACTACGAGCAAAGTTTCATGTTGTGTCGAGTCTTCTTAGTGTTTTAAAAATAGCGATTTTGATGCTACAGAAAAGTTGACCCGTGCACCTCCATTGTAAATGAGTTTGACCTGGAAACGAAACTACGGTGAATCTTAAAAGTGGCTTTTTCGTCGTAATTATGCTTTTACATAAAGGTTTGACTCGTGTTCATTCACAAATAAGCCGAGGTTGCATTTTGGCAACAGTTACACATGAATATACCGGGAGCCTACCTACACACACACACACAGCCAAACAAGACAAAAACGACAGGGTTTTCTACTTTTGCTGAAATGTTTGTAAGAAATGTGTGATTGTGCAACTAACAATGGCGGCGTTTCCCAGATTCGATCGTTCTTAAGGACTTAAGAAGGCTCTTAAGAAGGGTTCGGCTAAGAAGGAGCGCTAAGATACGTGTGTTTCCCAGATGCGTTCTTAACTGCCTTCTTAGGAGAACCTGAAGATCAAGCCAAAGAAGCTTCTTAAGAAGCTCTTACTGGGAGCTGTCCACCGCGGTGCTGCTGAAACTTAATCAATCGATCCCAGGCAAATCGATCACCCACCTCTTTATCAGCGCATAAGTGACACACAGCGCACCGTAAAAACGCAGCGCAGCCAGGAGCTGCACCTCCGGGCTGAGGCCAAAATTGCAGCGGGTTGCTCTCTGGATGTGTGGGGACACCCAGTGATCAGCTGTTGGATCTCTGCACGGGGCAGCCGGTACTTTGCCTGGACAGCCCAGTCTGACAGCACGTCCAGTGGGGAGAAGTGCTGACGCACGTATGCATTTATGTAAACTGTCTGGCTTCGCACACGGCGATGCTGTTGGTTCGCAGCGAGAATGTGCTGTAGGCTATTGCAGCCATGGTTTATCACACGAGCGGACTTTGGCAACGCATTTATATAGAGTAGCGGGTGAAGCCTCTCTGGATGAGGTTCAGCTGAGTTTAATTACATCTGTTTCCTTGATATCTGTGAAATGCCACAGGGTTGTTGTATTTTTATGTGTAGTACTATAAACTCATATATGCAGATGTGTGTGGAAAACTTAAACGTGTAATTCAATAAAAAGTTGTTTTTTTTCTTCTTCTATTAACCTATGTTTCTTGCGCCAGTGGTCCGCAGCTATGAGCGCATTTCAACATTGAGCATTGTTTTATTATTTCGAAAAGTGGAGGATGTAAATTTCTCTAACGCGGCTTGATCACTGAGCATTTGGTCGCTAAGAAGGCTGTTAAGAGTGGGTCAGCTCGATCTTACATTTCCTTCTTAGTGAAAGATCTTCTTAAGCTAAGAGCGACTCTGGGAAACACATCCTTCTTTCACAGCGTTCTTAAGAGCGCTCCTAAGAAGATCTTAGCACTTAAGAGCTTCTTAACGAATCTGGGAAACGCGGCCAATGTTGGCAGAGGTGTAACAATGCCCCTGTCAGCCCATCCTAAACCTGAAAGTCCCTTTTGAGCATTTAATGATGGACTTTATTGAACCTTATCTATGTAGGAGTTATAAATATTACCTTAGTATTGTTGACATGCTTCCAAAATGGATTGAGTGCTTTCCATGTAAACATGCTACAGTTGCTACAGTTTGCTCTCAGTAGTAAAAGCATTGTTGAGAAGTAATTCCATGTTGAGAGCCTTTGATCTAAATTAACTTGCGATAATGGGTCTCATTTTATGAATAATGTCATTCAAAGCTTCTCCGATAGCCTGTAGATAAACCTAAAAAAAACAAAAAAACATTGTGTTCACCATCCAGCTAGTGGAGGTGCAGTGGAATAGGCTAACCAGACCCTGAAAACAAAACTAACAAAATTAGTGGCAGAAACAAATGTATTAAGAGTTGAGGTTTTACCTCTTGCATTAATGTTTATGAGAGACTGCCCACATCAGACAACTCAATCGTCTCCTTATGAGGTACTGACTGGCCGTCCTATGAGAATGATGAACAGCCCGTTTCCTCAAAACAGGTCAACTCTGACAGGAATGGATGATGACATGTTAAGATATTGTTGTTAGTTTAACTATGTCTTGAAGATCCTCTTCCCTGAGGTAAAAGCTGCCCCATCTGAGCCTGACTCCACATCTAGCCGGGAGACCTATGAATGACTTCAACTGTGTCTGGATAGCTGAGGGAGAGACATGAATCCAGATCCAGGAATCCCAGTGCAAACCTTTCTCCAGCGATTATTCTTCTGAGAAGAAGACAACCTAACATGTGAGGAAGTGATAAGGACTTCTGGTGGACAGGACCATACCAGGTGATGCTGACAACACCCACTGCCGTCCGGATAGCTGAGAGCGACACGTGGATACATGCATCCCAGTGCAAGTCTTATCCGAGCCATGCCGCTGACGGGCGGACCACGACCTAGCTTTCGGAATGCTGAGAAGGGATACTGTTGGAAAATCATGGCTGTGTTTTTCATCATTGGATTGGTCACTACAGTGATCAATGCCCAATCCTGGGCCATAGCAGAGCAAAAAAATTGGACTCCAAACGTCCTCATATATTCATACCTATCACACCACCAACTGATTCACTTGCACTCACCAATCACATTGATGTCATTTTTACAGATACGCAGACACCCCATCCATCACAAAATGGGGAAATGGACTGTTATCAACGAGAGCGAAAGAAGACATACAAAGGACAGGTGGCATTAACATGCTACCGACGCAGGATCAGAAGATCCCAAAAGGACATGAAATCGAACCTGCCACAACAGCTGATCAGGAAAAAAGAGATAATTGTTTGAACAAAATGATTGGAAACCCTGGGGGTTCGATGCTGGTGAACTAATTGATAAGAAATAATAATAATTAATAATAATTGAGGAGAAAAATAGTTGGTAAGATGCATTTGGTCCTTCTGAATTAGCAGATTTTAGTTTCAACAAATGGCTAAATAATCACCTTGGCCCCTAGGGTACTCTCATCATTCATGTTTTAATTCCTGTTGTGATTGTGTTTGGTATTGGTTTAGGTTTTTTGTGCATGTGCGCTCATGTGCATGCGAGCCCTCATATACAGATGGATAACTGGGGTAGTTGGAGAAAAGACATTACATGTTAAAATACCATTTGAGTCAACCAACGATAATAAGTGTTCATTCCATGATGGAATGGGCCCCAGGAAACCCATATGATGACTTTTTGTTTTTCCTATTTACCCTAACGAAGAATCAAGTCAGTGAATTTTGTTGTTTTGTTAATGATTTTGTTTTATTTTATTTTGAATTTAATTCCCAGAAATGTTGTGTTGACACTTTGTGTCAAAAGGGAGGAATGTTAGGAATTAAATAGTTATCCATTCAGTAAGAAATATACTGTAAAGACCATATCAGGATGTGAGAGCAAAAGGGGAGAATCCCCTTTTGTTGTAAGCGTCATAAAGTCAGATGAGAGACAATTGCCTCTGCCTGAGGTGTTACAGGAAGATAGATGTAGATAGGTGTATGACATTTACATTCTAATGAAGCATCAAAGGCTCACTGTCCTGGGAAAGATACAATCACATCAAGGGGTCATTGTTGTGGGAAGAATTGTTGTAGCCCCCCACTCTGTATTTAAGTCAGAGACATTTGGAAGACGGGAGAGAACACTTTGGGTCTTCTCTCCATGCAGCATGTATTAAAGAGATCTGATCATCACGCTGAGTTTACAATTCTTCTGAGATTTAGCAACTCTCAACCTCACAAAGGAGAATTTCCCTTACAAGTGTTAGTCCTGTACAAAACAGTTCAACATGAGCTCCACCTCAACAACTACAACAGGAACATCATGTTTTCACATTAATGACTGAGTCACAGTCATCTAATGAACTGATGACAGTAACCTGAAGGTTCCTGTAACTGTCAACAGTTGAGTCTGTTCAGGAGGAGACTCTCCGTCCTACAGAGGACACAGAGACACTGAGGAAACAGACCAGCGACCAGACCTGAACCCAAACCCAGGATAAAGAGGTTCAGTGAAGGTGGTGTTGAAGGTGTGGAGGTGGATCAGTGTGTCAGAGGAGACTCTGTAGAAGGACAGAGTGCCAGCAGGACAGTCCACATACACTGCTACTCTGTGAGAGGAGGAGAGGGAGGTGATGATGGATGTTGATCTGTTATTGTGTTTGACAGAGTAATCACCACCATAGGAGCAGCTCAGACTCCACGACTGATCATTGGCTCCAAACTCGCAGTCCTCTCTGTCTCCTCTCCTGCTGATTCCTCTGTAACTCACTGATATATGAACCTCTCGTCTCCACTCGACCTCCCAGTAACAGCGACCAGTCAGACCAGTTCTACACAGCAGCTGAGGACAGTCAAACCTCTCTGGATGATCAGGATACGACTGAACCTCCTTCACACATCTCATCTCCCTGTTGTTGTCAAACAGTTTGATGTTTCTGTTGACTGTGTTTGTGTCGACTGCGAGCTCACAGGAATCTGATGGAGAGAAAAAGACACAACACAGCTGCAGTTACTAATCTGTCATCAGTCTGATGATGACATCACAGATGTGAATGAGTGATGTCATCAGTGTGAAGCTGCTTTATTTTCATGAATCAAAGTAAAAACACACTCACACTTCCTCAGACCTGGTGTCAACCATCGGACTCCAGCAGGCTCCACCCTGAAAGGACGAGAAGGAGAAAGAGGAGGAGGAGAGGGGGAGGTCAGAGCAGCATGGACATTATGACACACACGCACACACAGTGTTTGGATCAGAACATATCAGGATGTGAGAGGAGGCGGAGCCTCTTCACCTGAGCTGTGGGGAGGTGTCAGGGTCAGAACAGAACTCATATGAGGGGCAGTTCTCTTTGTCTTCACTTTAATCTTTATTGCATATTGTCACATAGTAACAACCAACAAACAGAACCAGCAGAAACATTCACTGCTTGGGAAGTGTCTTGTATTAAACACTCAAATGTGTTTGTCTATTAATCATCATTCCAGTCCCATGTCCCATGTGAATGGTGAGTCTTCCACATATCATGCCAACTTTCTTCTCAAGTTTCTACATGAGTTCTTCTTCCCATTTCACCTTGATATATTCAGTTGAATGACTGTCGTTAGTGCTCATCCTTGATATAATGCTGAAGTTATTCTTACGTCACTTTCCTGGTTTGCTTTCATTATGATTTGGATGACACCATTCATCTCTTTGGAAGAATCTGCTGGATTTCCTCTTTGTAATATTCCTTTAGTTGAAGATATCTGTAGACTTCATGAGCTCCTGATTCATACTTTCTTCTCAGGTTTTCACAACTCTCCAGCCTCCCTTCCTTCACCAGAACACACCAAGCTGTTATTCCTTTTTAACCATTGCTTAAATCCTTGATCAGACTTCACAGGCATGACATTTCTATTGTCTGCTCCCCATTTTAATATATTCACATCTTTCTGTATCTTAGATATTTACAATACTTTAAAAAACACAGGTCTAACGTGTGTACTGTTATTGGATCCATATTCATTTTGACTTCCTTGTATAGTTTATTGTCTCCGATCATATTTTGAATTGGGATTTGGTTCACTTCTCTTTCTATATCTTTCCATGTTGCTGTGAATTCTGACTTACACCAACAGTACACAGGTCTCAGCTTTTCAGCATCAATGCTAACGACCACAGTACTTTGTTTTTCTCTTTGTCTTTGCTAACTATGTGTAAAGTTCATCTAATACTGTCTTGGGTTTGACGTCTTGGGTTATATAGTTTATAATCTTTATTTAGTATTGAGATCGCCCTGTAGCTTTCACATCTATCCCTCTCCTTTCCTGGTTTTGGGATGATTGAAATGATTGCTTCTGCCCACGTTGGTGGTATTTTGCTTTCTTTGAGGGTCCAGTTAAAAGAGGTCTGGAGGGCTGGTAACAGTTCCTCCTTATAAATCTTATACCATTCTGCAGGGTAGCCATCGCTCCCTGGAGATGTATTGAATTTATTGCTTGGATAATGTCTTCCCTTGTAATGTCTGCTGTGAGACTTTCATTTTGGTAAGTGCCAATCGACGGAAGATCAAGTTGATTTAAGAAGGTCCTCATTTCTTCTTCATTTGCAGCAGTTGGTTGTGTATATAGTTTTTCACAGAACCTCTGGAATACTCTTTCTATATCTTCTGGTTCATGTATTGTCTCGTTGGTGTTTGGGTCCTTAATTTTATGTATGCTTTTTATTGCTTGCTGTTTTCGTATTCGTTTTGCTAGGAGTTCTGTTGCTCTGGGACCAGTTTCATAATAATTTTGCTTCAAAAATATGTTCTTCTTTCCATATTCATCCAACAATATCTCATTTATCTTCGTTTTAGTATCCTTAATTTGTTTATATAATTTTGGGTCGTTTGTTTGATCATATTGTTGCTCTAATTCTCTCAATCTTATAGAGCGGTTCTGGAACGCTTCTCTTCTAAGTCTTTTTATTAAAGTGGTTTTAGCTATTAACTTTCCCCAGACAACCACTTTTAGGGCATCCCAAACAATGTACGGGTCGACTGCTCTATTGCTATTGTCCTCCATATAATGCCTAATTTCCTTTTTTAATTCTTCCACCAACCCTTTATTATTCAGTATTCCTACATTAAGTCTCCAGATTGTTTGTCTTTTTCTGGCATTGAGATGTATTTTTAAAAACAGGCTGTTATGATCTGATATATCTGCCCCTCCGATTTTACACTAGGACACTCTGTACCTATCACCTATATTTAGAAAGAAGTAATCAGTTCTTGAATGCTTATAAGGCAGTTAAGCATTTATAATGTGTTACCTAAGGGATACATGTGTTACACTTTACAATAAGGGTCCAAAAAGCCTTCAGTAATGGTTAACTATGGTTAAGTAATGCTTATGAGGCAGTTAAGCATTTATAATGTGTTACCTAAGGGATACATGTGTTACACTTTACAATAAGGGTCCAGAAAGCATTCACTAATGGTTAACTATGGTTAAGTAATGCTTATGAGGCACTCATATATATTTATTAAGGTTTATGTCAGGTTACTAATGTTAAGTAATACCTTACTTAAAGGATAAGTACCGTTTTTTACAACCTGGACCTTATTTCTGGCAAAAGATATGGTCATTTACTCACCCAGATAACTTTGGTGTCATTCGGCGTCGTTCGGACGAAATTAGATCCAGTGTAGCGGCGATATATCCATATAATGGGAGAGACGGGGCAGCGACACACAGCCTCTATATAACACATTATCTGCCACGAAACTAGTTCATTTCATCAATATTTTGTTACGATATGCTAGCGCTATTAGCCTCTGAGTCCGGGCTCGTCTATTGTCAACATCCGGGGTCTGTAGGCTGATCTACTACCTCTGACCTGGAAGATGTCGTCTCTGAGCTGCGCGCGCACCCGCGACAGCGCGCCTTGTTTACCTGTAGCTGCTACTGCTAGTTTGACCCCGGATGTTGATAACATCCGGGGTTGATGCTTAATAATGTTGATGCTTAATAATGCATTAACTAACGTTAAGTAATGGACCCTCATTGTAAAGTGTTACCACATTATCTGTAAATCGTTACTTGCCATTTTGCTTCAATAACGTGTGTGCATCTTTTCGCAAGCAGCTGAACTTATATAAATGTGAACAAAAACAACATTATGAACACTGTGAACTATATGGGACTTCCATATGGGGGTTATACTTCTCTTCTCCCCCAAGTCCCTGTTGGTGGGTGGATGGGAAATCCTCTTCTGTGAGGGCCCATCCATAGACCCAGAGCTGTGTCCGTACAACGGCGTCAACCCCAGTCTGGACCTGTCCAACCTTGTTGGTTCTCGCTCGCCTTGTCGATGTTTTATGTATGTTGAAGTCAAATAAATGAAGCCGTCCGTATTATCTTGCAGCGCTGTTAGTTCTTTCACTATCAGGGCGTCAGTTGTCGGGTCTCCTCTGATATCCTTGTAACTTTTCCTTCGCCTGCTGTGCCTCCGCATCCTGCCTGGACCCACCGCGTCCTGCTTGTTATCATCCCCACGCCCGGGTCCACTCCTCCACAAGCCCCAAGTCTTCACTCGTGCCGAGTCAATTCCCTTGCTTTCATGTCCTCAGCTGTGTCCCGCACGTCAGGCACGTGCACACATAGGGCCCAAGGGGTGCTGGAGCCCCTGCCCTTTTTGTGTGTTTTTTAAATGAATAAATAAATTCCTGTTGTGCATAGGGGTGTAAAAAAAACAGTGGTATAAAAACGCCACGGTTATCTACCGAACGCATTTCCTTGTAATACGGTGTTCTGTGTGTGTTGAGCCTAAAGCCACACACACATACACACACAAACACACGCACGCATGCACACACACACACACACACACACACACACACTCTAACAACTTCAACACAAACTTCCACAATCTTTCACAAACACACACACACAGATCAAGTGTTCATTGTTTTCTACTGTTTTCTTGATTTTACTAATTGTACGTTTTTGCTTGTGCTTTTTTTTACTGTAATCACGTTATTACTTAACGCTTTGGCAACACTGTCTCTGTTACATTCATGCCAATAAAGCACATTGAATTAAATTGAATTGAATTGAGAGCGAGAGAGAGAGAGAGAGAGAGAGATACTCCTGGGAGAAGGAGATAGGGCATATCTTGCTGCCCAATATGTGTCAACATGCCACAACCGGAGAGACAGTGAGTGACCGACACACACACACACACACACTGTATATACTGGATATATAATAATGTAAATCAATCTTGGTGTTGTGTTTTGTGTTGTTATTTGTTGTGTTCTGTCCAAGTGTTTGGATGCTTTGGCAACATTGTTGTTAAACTTTCATGCCAATAAAGCCCCCTTTGAATTGAATTGAGAGAGAGAGAGAAGCCACTGCCTCATCGGGAACTCCACCACGCACATAAGACGTGACAATGGAGCGACTTGAACCTTTGTGAGTTATAAATCCATTAACATAACTTCCTTGTGGGGGCTAACAAGTCGCCTTCCACTTATTCAACGTGCTTAAACATGAGTCACATTTCAGAAAAGCGCACATTTGTGCTTGTTAAGCTAACTGCTTGTTAATGAGAGTTAAGAATAATCTTGTATGTCAGCTGTCTGTGTGGGCTGTTTATCTTGCCACAAAACTTAAACTTCTTCCAGATATTGAGTTTATTGTGACTGTGCTGTTGTAAACATTGCTGTTCCTACTAACTTTCACAGTAGCAGTCAAAGTAGTAACTTCCTTGTTTTGTCACATTTTTAGATGTGTAGCCTGTATTTCTAGTTTGCACTTGCCCTCCCATGATTTTCTTTTTGTTATGCAAGCTGTGTTAATGTGCAACCATGGAAAAAATATCATATTAGCCTTAGTCTACCAGTTCGGAAGTCATGACTCGGTTTCGGGAAGTCAGGATATTGGTCTAGCTTATTGTCTAGCTAATATAGGTCTCAGGCTACGTAAGCTGTGTGTGTGTGTCTGTGTGTGTGTGTATGTGTGTGTGTGATAATGTGAATGACCTCATGTTGACAATAATTTGTTGACACAAAAGAAATGGCAATTGCATATCACTCACAGCTACACAGGATAGTAAGCTTTCTATAAGTACTTTGTTTTTTAACTTTACATTAATCTACATATTGTGTTATTAAGGCCTGAAAATGTTTTGGCACACGCTATGCGCGCACATACTGCCCTTTTCTGGCTTTGAGCCCCTGCCCCTCTATAATCATGTGCACGTCCCTGCCGCACGTTGTCGTAGCTCTTCATGCCGTTATTCCAATGGATTTTTATGCCCCTCTCCTTCAATGTCTTCTTAATGTTTTCGTACATATATCTCTACCAATGCTAGCAAGTCCCGCTCACAGCGTTTCTGTCTGATCCAGCGAAAAGATAAGCATCCGACCCATCCGCCATCTTGCAGGAAGCCCGAGGGGCAGTTCTCTTTGCCTCAGGTGTTAACAGGAAGGTAGAGAGGCTGACAGTTACTGTCCAGTCAAACATCAAAGGGTCACTGCTTTGGTGAAGACATGATCAACACCTGTCATGAAGTCTGTAACAGCTGCTCTGTTGTTAGCTGACAGTATATAAATCAGGACAGTGTGAAGACTGCAGAGACACTGTGGCTCTTCTCTCTGTGCTGCAGGTATTAAAGAGACAATTTCCCTCACAACACACACACCTCTGTATGTCTTTTGATAGAGCTAGGCTAGCAGTTTCCCCCTGCTTCCAGTCTTTGTGCTAAGCTAGGCTAACCATGTCCTGGACTTCTCTCTGTACAGAGATGAAGGTGAAGAGGACAAAAAGGGATTTTTCTGAAAATGACAGACAGCTCCTTTAACATGCAGAGATCTGTTCAAACTCAGTTATTACCAAGAAACAATGATCATGTTTGTTCCTGGAGATGTTCTCCTCCTACACAAGTATCTCCTCTTCATGTTGAACCAGTGTTCATGTTCTGATAAAAGGAAAAAGGCTTCTTACATGTGTCACTGTTCATATCACACTCATACTCATCAGACTCTTCCTCCTCCATCACACTGACTCTTCATACCTGAGAGTGTCCAGTCTCCAGTCTGGATCCTTCAGTCCAGCCGACAGCTGTTTCTCTCCCGAGTCTCCTGGATGATTGTAGCTCAGGTCCAGCTCTCTCAGATGGGAGGGGTTGGTGCTCAGAGCTGAGGCCAGAGAAGCACAGCCTTCCTCTGTGATCAGACAGCCTGACAGCCTGCAGACACACAGAACAACACACATGGCAGATCATCTGAGGAGACTGATGAGTCAGATACAAGAACAGACTGTCTCCAAATAAATTAACATTTCTCCTCATTAACTAATCATCAGTGAACAGAGTCCTGCTGAGGCTGATGTGATGTCATCAGTTCTGCAGGTCTTTGCTTATAAACCAAAGTATTGAACACTAACATGTTGACCTGATGATGGTGCTAGATGAAAAGTCAGAGATCAGAGCTTATTTTGTGCCATATCTCACAGCCCTTCTTTGCTGTATGTTATGTTTGTTTTTCTTGAGATGACTTTTGGTCCAGATACAAATTTAGAATATTTGAAACTGTCCTTGATAATAATAATTTAACAACAAAAGCAAAAACAGGAGAAAATGGTGAAAAATTCTTGTGGAAAGTAATTCTCTGAGTCTGGACACTACCTCCACAGTAAAGTTCAATGTATGTTGACAAATTAAATGAGCAGACACATTACTTCAGCTTAGCTGGCTGTCTACTTATATAAATCTGATTTTAAATGGTCATCAGTTGAATGGGTTAATGAATCCTAACCTGAGACTCTCCAGTGTACAGTGAGGACTCTTCAAACCAACAGACAGCAGCTTCACTCCTGAATCCTTCAGGTTATTGTTGCTCAGGTCCAGCTCTCTCAGATGGGAGGGGTTGGAGCTCAGAGCTGAGGCCAGAGAAGCACAGCCTTCCTCTGTGATCAGACAGCCTGACAGCCTGCAGACACACAGAACAACACACACGGCAGATCATCTGAGGAGACTGATGAGTCAGATACAAGAACAGACTGTCTCCAAATAAATTAACATTTCTCCTCATTAACTAATCATCAGTAAACAGAGTCCTGCTGAGGCTGATGAGATGTCATCAGGCTGCAGGTGTTTGCTCATAAACCAAAGTATCGAACACTAACATGTTGACCTGATGGTGGCACTGGATGAAAAGACAGAAGATCAGCAGAGTTATTACAGTTCATACTGAGGGGAACATGAACGTCTGATCCACATTTAATGCCAACAGGTGCTCATGTGGACGAGAGAGAGGGACCATACAACATGATCAAATGTTCAGTGTTTCTCCACTATTCTGTGTAACAGACAACCAGAGTGACAGCTATGAACCAGTCTAATGTGCAGGGCCACCCCTGGCCAAATTGGGGCCCTAAAAAGAATTTTATTTTGAGGCCCCCCCCATTACAAAATGACTATTTCAACAATGGAACAAGCCTTTTACAGATGCACACGTCTGCATTTTCTGGATGCCAAGTCATCAATGAGGTCATCATATGACAGCTGCTGTGCCACTTCTGAGTTGATGCTTATGATAGCCAGGCCACTCAAGTGTTCTTGTGCCATTGATGAGCTTCATTTTTGAAAAGGTTCGCTCAGCAAAGGCAACTGTAAAAGGGAGAGTTAATGCAATGGGGCTAGCCTCACAAAGATTAAAATGCAATTAATGCAAATACGACTACAACTAATAATAATATTCATTATGATTTGATTTGATGATATTTCTATATTTAAATATTTGTATATACTTTACATTTTGTACTTAGGTTCTATATTCCTACACTGCTGTTTGCTGCTGCAATGCTTTAAATTTCTCCATTGTGGGTCAAATAAAGGATTATCTTAATTTATCTTATTTATCTAATCTTACATGACTGTTATGAATTAAATTCACCAAGAGATGGCGACATTTTACCTCCATAAAAATAGCCCAAAACTTCCATTGATAGCATAGATTGATAGGCCATAAACCTGAGCCAACATACGACCACCAACTGGTCAATTAACCACTCCTTTTTCAACAGAGGTGAATGTAGATGCAGTTAACAAGACATTCAATAAATGATAATCAGGGCCGCTGGAAAATGTAATCTCCAGTCCAGAATTATCCTCTCTTCTTTCTCACGATTAGCAGGCTAGCAGCTGGGGTGTTTATGCCACATAGTTTTTATTTTTTATTTTAACAACATACCCACCTTCAAGTGAAGCACGAGCCTCCTCTTGTTTTGACTTTTTCTTTCTTTTGCTTGCTCCCAATTCATATTGCCGTTTGGAGGCCATCTCTCCACCTGCATCCAACTGCCTGTCGGCGCATCTGACCACTGATTGGTCAGATGCTGTGTGCTGTCAATCATTGCGGCAACGCATGCGATATCAGATTACTCGTCTCTTTTTTTGTTCTCCTGCCTCGGGCTGACTTGGTGCTCTACGCACGCCTCACGGCAGCGATGCACGACCTTTGCGCATTTGCAGACAATGCGTCCCCTTGCGCAAAACGGGGCCCCCCACGGATCGTGGGGCCCTACGCACAGCGCGTGTTCTGCGTGTAGGGAGGGGCGGCGCTGCTAATGTGGGTTGAATGAGCATCGATAGCAGCATTTCTTATTAATCACCTCGACTCTGGCGGCCCGCCGAAATCTAATTTACTACTGCTAACAATTTTTGTTCCTGTGGTTCTTCTGCTGTCAGCAGCACAAGTGAGGCTTCGTACAGCTATGACAGTTTTTACAATTATGTCAATTCCACTTGACAAATTAAACGAGCAGACACATTACTACAGGTTAGCGGGCTGTCTACCTATATAAATCAGATTTTAAATGGTCATCAGTTGAATGGGTTAATGAATCCTGACCTGAGACTCTCCAGTGTACAGTGAGGACTCTTCAAACCAACAGACAGCAGCTTCACTCCTGAATCCTTCAGGTTGTTGTTACTCAGGTCCAGCTCTCTCAGACTGCAGGACTGAGAACTGAGGACAGAGCTTCACAGCTTCTCTCTGACAGGTTACAGCCACTCAGTCTGGAGAGACAACAGCAAGGAAACAAATGATACATTTTTATGTATATCTCCTGCTGAAAGACAGCAGATAGTATTTATTCATCAATAACTTCTACTTACAGAGCTTTGTTGGAGGCTTTGACCACTGGCAGCAGCCTCAGAAGAGCCTCCTCTGAAGCAGAGTATTTCTTCAGGTCAAAAACATCCAGATCTTCTTCTGATGACAGTAAGATGAAGACCAGAGCTGACCACTGAGCAGGAGACAGTTTATCTGAGGACAGACCTCCTGACCTCAGGGACTGTTGGATCTCCTCCACTAGAGAACGATCATTCAGTTCATTCAGACAGTGGAACAGATTGATGCTTTTCTCTGCAGACAGATTCTCACTGATCTTCTTCTTGATGAACTGGACTGTTTCCTGGTTGGTCTGTGAGATACTTCCTTTCTGTGTCAGTAGACCTTGTAGGAGATTCTGATTGGTCTGCAGTGAAAGACCCAGGAGGAAGCGGAGGAACAAGTCCAGGTGTCCATTTGGACTCTGTAAGGCCTCGTCCACAGCACTCTGGTAGAGCCATGTCTCTGCAGATTCTTCTGTTCTTGTTTCAGATGTCTTGGATCTTGTTTGTTCTTCTGCCAGCAGATTGACTCCAGAGTTGATGAACATCAGATGGACATGAAGAGCAGCCAGAAACTCCTGAACACTCAGATGGATGAAGCAGAACACCTTGTCCTGGTACAGTCCTCTCTCCTCTTTAAAGATCTGTGTGAACACTCCTGAGTACACTGAGGCTGCTGTGATATCGATGCCACACTCTATCAGGTCTGGTTCATAGAAGATCAGGTTTCCTTTCTGCAGCTGATCAAAAGCCAGTTTTCCCAGAGATTCAATCATCTTCCTGCTCTCTGGAGTCCAGTGTAGATCTGTCTCAGTTCCTCCATCATACTTGACATTCCTCACTTTGGACTGAACCACCAGGAAGTGGATGTACATTTCAGTCAGGGTCTTGGGGAGCTGTCCTCTCTCTCTGGTCTTCAACACATCCTCCAGAACTGTAGCAGTGATCCAGCAGAAGACTGGGATGTGGCACATGATGTGGAGGCTTTGTGATGTCTTGATGTGGGAGATGATTCTGCTGGCCTGCTCCTCATCTCTGAATCTCTTCCTGAAGTACTTCTCTTTCTGTGGGTCAGTGAACCCTCTGACTTCTGTTACCATGTCAACATACTCAGGAGCGATCTGATTGGCTGCTGCAGGTCGTGTGGTTATCCAGAGGCGAGCAGAGGGAAGCAGGTTTCCCCTGATGAGGTTTGTCAGCAGCACATCCACTGAGGTGGATTTTATGGCATCAGTCAGGATCTCAGTGTTGTGGAAGTCCAGAGGAAGTCGACACTCATCCAGACCATCAAAGATGAACACAACCTGGAACTCTTCAAAGCTGCAGATTTCTTTGGTTTCAGTGAAGAAGTAATGAACAAGTCCCACCAAGCTGAACTTTTTCTCTTTCAGCACATTCAGCTCTCTGAAAGTGAATGGAAATGTGAACTGTATGTCCTGGTTTTCTTTGTCTTCAGCCCAGTCCAGAGTGAACTTCTGTGTTAAGACTGTTTTCCCGATGCCAGCCACTCCCTTTGTCATCACCGTTCTGATTGGTTCATTTCTTCCAGGTGAGGCTTTAAAGATGTCTTCTTGTCTGATTGTTGTTTCTGGTCGGTCTGGTTTCCTGGATGCTGTTTCAATCTGTCTGATCTCATGTTCATCATTGACCTCTGCAGTCCCTCCCTCTGTGATGTAGAGCTCTGTGTAGATCTGATTCAGAAGGGTTGAGTTTCCTGCTTTAGCGATCCCCTCAAACACACACTGGAACTTCTTCTGAAGGTTAGATTTGAGTTTACGTCGACAAACTGGAGCAAGATGTCCTGATTGAACAAAAGACAAATAAGATTCATTAATAAATTATAGATTAAATATTTCAACATTTTACTTCCTCAAAGAATCAATATATGAAGATATTTTTGTCCATCTGTTGAGACTTCAGTAAACATCTCATTGATCCAACATGTTAAATCCTTAGAGAAATCCTCTTACTGCTCTGCAGACAGTCAGCCAGATCCTCCTGCTTCATTCTCCTCAGGAAGTTCAGTGTGATCTTCAGAAATGCCTCTCTGCTGTTCCTCCTCTGCTCTTCATCCTCACCATTCAACACCTCCTCATCCTCATTCTGACTCTCTAAGCATTCTGGGTAATCTGAACTCAGAGACTTCTGGATCTTCTTCAGCTCGTTCTTCACGAAACTGACAATGTTGTCCTCCAGCAGCTGGAACAGAATATTATATGAATGAGACGATCAAACTAAAATCATGGAACCAAACATCAGATCCATATTGGACAGACTGACAACCCACTCATGTGGGCGGCTGTAGCTGAGGAGGTAGAGCTGGTCGTCTAGTGATCAGAAGGTCACTGGTTCGAATCCTGGCTCCCCCCAGTTACATGTCGAAGTATCCTTGAGCAAGACACTGAACCCCAAATTGCTCCTGATGAGCAGCTGGCGCCTTGCATGGCAGCCTCCGGCATCAGTGTATGAATGTGTGTGTGAATGGGTGAATGTGGCATGTGTTGTAAAGCGCTTTGAGCTGTCCGAGAGGACTGGAAAAGCGCTATATAAATGCAGACCATTTACTCATGTATTAAGCAGAATGGAGATTATTATGAACACAACAGATGTAAAAGTAGTTGTTGAAGCCTGAGTCCAAAAAAGTTAGGATGTTGTGTTAAACATAAAACAAAATGCAATGATTTCAGAGATGATGTATTTAATGTTGAGTAGGAGTTTCATCAGCCTAATTGATTTTTCCAAATGTATATTATTCTGAATTTGATGGCAGCAACAGGTAACAAGTTATGACAGGGGCAGGGGCAGGGGCAACTAAAGACTGTGAAAGTTGCTGCAAAATGCTCCTAAAACACCTGTTTGGATCATTCCACATGTAAACAGGCTAAACAGGGGACAGTATCATGACTGGGTATAAGAGGGGCATCCTCGAGAGGCTCAGTTTTTTACAAGCAATGATGGAGCGAGGTTCACCACTTCAAACTGCGTTAACTAATAGTCCAACAGTTCAAGAACGTGAACTCGCAACTGCAGGAATTTATGGATTTCACCATCTACAATCCATAATATCATCACAAGATTCAGAGAATGTGTAGAAATCTCTGGATGTAAGGGGGAAGGCTGAAAAAACAACACTGAATGTCCGTGACCTTTGACCCCCTAGACAGCACTGCATTAAAAACTGACATGATTGTATAAAGGATATTACTACACAGGCTAATGAACACTGTCGTCACTAAGTACAGTTGGCCATTTATCAATAACATCAGAAACTCACTGACTTTGGGCGCAAGCTGTGGTCGATGAGTCCACGTTTTCAATTGTATTTGAATTTGTTGTGTCCTTCAAGCTGAAGAGGAAAAGGACCATCCAGACTGTTACCAGCCGAAAGTTCAAAAGCAGCGTGATGGGTTGTGTGGTAGCACCCATGGCATGATGGGTAACTGTCTATAGAAAAGGATTTGCAAATCATTGCATTCTGTTTTCCACGAGGAATCGCCACCTTAACATGGTTTGTGTGTCCCAGTGATCCTGGGAGCTGTGTTGTGGGGGGTAATAGCTCCTGGAAGGGTCCCCCAAGGCAAACTGGTCTCAGGGGAGGGACACTGAGAGCAATTTAAGTAGACCCTATAACGGTGAACACAGGGACAGAGTACACTGGGGACTCCTCCCTGAGCAAGACCTGGGAGGGGAACTTGCCAGCGAGCATCTGGTGGCCGGGCCTTGATTTGAGGCCCCAGTCCATCAGGTCTTCAACTCCCAGCTCCTTTGGTCAGAAGGTCATTGGTTCTTGTCATGGTGGCAACCTAAGCACCCACTGGTGGACACCAGTGGTGAGGTAGGCCGTCAAACTACAGGAGGAGGCCTTTTGGGCTTGGTTGGCCCAGGTGTCTCCTGAAGCAGCAGACAGACCTTGGCAAAAACTCGGGTGAGGGAGGAGTTCATGCAGGCTATGGAGAAGGACTTTCAGTTGGCCTGAAGGAAGTTCTGATAAACCATCTGGCGACTCAGAGAGGTAGAGTGGGGCTTAGTCCCAGGAGAACTGCTGACGCGGACTGGGGATATCATGGGGCAATGGAAGGAGCATTTTGAGGACCTGACCAACAGGTCCACAACCGCATCCCCTGTACCTTTGAGGAGTACTGTCGTAGTATGGGGTATCTGGGCCGCTGCCACGAGCTATCCTGTTTCTGTATAATGAAAATCAAACATGATTCAGGGTGTTGGACTGCCAGGGTTGTCCCCTGTCTCCGTCCCCATTCGTGATAGTCATGGACAGAATTTCAAGGCGCAGTCATGCTGAGGAGAGTATCGGGTTTCTCAAAATTGCGTCTCTGCTTTTTCTTGTTCACCACTGATGGAGCATGAGATAGACAGGTTGTTTTGTGCAGCAGTAGCAGTACTGCAGACATTCACGTCGGACCACCGTGTTGGGGAGAAAGGTGCGTCGTTTTGATTTAACAGTTGATCTACGTTCCAACCCTCATCTATGGTGAGTTATGGGTAGTGACTGACAGAATAAGATTGCAGATACAGGTGGCCGCTGACTTTCCTTTGAAGAGGCGCTGCTCCTTCGCCTCGAAAGGAGCCAGCTGAGGTGGTTCAAGCATCTGATCAGGATCCTCCTGGCACCTTCCTTTTAAAAGTTTTCCAGGCACTACCAACTGGGAGGAGACCCCAGGAAAGACCTAGAACTTGCTGGAGGGATAATTTAGCTCATCTGGACTGGGAATGACTCAGGATCCCCAGGAGGAGCTGGAAAGAGTTACTGGAAGAAGGAAGTCTGGAAAACCCTGATTAGTCTGCTGCCACCCGACCTCGGATAAGTGGACGCAGATGGATGGATGCATTTGTTTTTTATCTACCCTTTTCACATTTTCCTACCTTTGTCTTGAATCAGGGTTGTACATGTACATACCATAAATATTGAGTCCAGGTGTGGTTGATGTTGCTGAGCAGACTGACCACTGGGAACCTCTGAGCTCTCCTGCTCGACTCTGTGGAGGAATCATGAAGAATTACTAGAAATGCACCGATCGAACAGCCAGGGACCAGAATCAGCCAGTGTTTATCATGACAGGCTATGACCGGTGACCGGTCAATCAGTGTCAGATACATCTGATTCTGTACCGGTCACATTTACACACATGCCTCATGTTCAATGGATCAGATATATTTCTCTGGTATGATTTAAAACATTTTATATTTACTGAACTTTTTTGGACAGATCTACATGGTCACTTAATTAAATAGTTAATCACTTAAAATGGCATGTTGAAGAATCCTTGAGCAAAATACTGAACCCCAAATTGCTCCTGATGAGCAGTCGGCACCTCGCATGGCAGCTTCTGCCATCAGAGTGTGAATGGGTGAATGTGACAAGTGTTGTTGACTGGAAAAACACTAAAGAAATGCAAGTCCATTTACCAGAGGCAAAATGAAACTTCAGGTTCTCCTGAATAAAATGATGTATGACACTTGATGCTGACTGATAGAGTGGGGGAGGAAAACTAAGATAAATACAGGAGAGTCAGGCGCCCCAGAAACCGTTCCAGGTCTTTGAAGGTTATCTCGCTGTCTGAGAAGAGACGGAGAAAGAAAGCTGCTGCCAGAGAAATTAATTAAAAGTCTCTGTTAATGTTACGTTACTACGACCATCTTCTTTTCTCTTCACAGAAGAGTTGTTCCACACTGTGAAAAGCTGGTTAGCAGCTACGAGTCAGGATAATCATCCAATTAAAATAGTGATTCTGAGTTGTGAAGCTGGAAGTGACCAGTGGAAACACTGAAAACTCAAATATGATGGTATGGTAATCTGACATATTGGGCTATGATACTTGAATATATCAAACATATTCAATAAATCACCACAAGTCAAAGTGTTGCTGACGACATTGAATCAGATGGTTTCCCCTGACATTAATGTGTTGATGGTACTGCTGATCCCACTGTGAATCAACAGTTCAGTCTGACTTCTGTACAGATTTCAGTTTACTGTGTTGGTTCAGCAGCTTGTCTGGTTTGGGCCATTCAGCTCTTGTTGACCTCTATAATACAGAGCTGCCAACTCTCACGCATTGGCCGTGAGACACACTCATTTGAATCACTTCACACGCTCTCACGCCACACCCCCGATTTCTCACGCTGAATTTCGTCTGGAGAGATACGAAGGGAGAGAGAGAGAGAGACAGAGAGAGAGAGAGAGGGGGCGGCGGTTTCGCGCTGCCAGAACCGTTCAGACTAACGATACTGTCGACTATCAGATGCTTGAGTTTTATCCGAGGAAGCCTGGCACTGGATTAGATTCCCCCTTTTCAGGTATGTATTTTTTAAGTGTTTATGCTCTTAAAGTAACATATTCGTTTTAATGTGTAATCAAGAGAGAGCTTTGTAAACTATTAGTTTGAGGTCTAAATGCAGCTAGCCACAGTTGCAATTGTAGCCTAATTTTTCTGGCAGCAGCATCTCCTTAGCTAGCATACAAATCCAAATTTTGTTTGTGATGGATAGGGTAGGCCTAGGATGTGTTGATTAAATGAGGAATTAAGACATAAACTGTTTAATTAAACTGTTAACCAGGCAGAAGAAAGTGTGTGGAACAAGCTGTATTTGGCAGTAACAGCAACAACGGTTAAAGCAACACCATGGAAGTCTGGTTCCCCTACAGCCGGGAAACAGTATAGAGCTCAACAGTGTGGTTCTGTTACCATGAAAATGTTACCGGACCCGCGAATTTCATGTTAGCTAGTTACTGCTAACACTGAACTCTCCGATGGTTCACCACAGAGCGACCATGATTTCACTTTCTGACCTGCTGCGTTTATTTAGAGATGAGGAGAAGAGTGTTGAAAGGGTTTACCCGAACATGAAATTCGCGGGTTCGGTAAACATTTCCATGGTAACAACGAGCTGACGTCTCTGATTGGTGGAGCTCGTCGAGTTACATTCGCAATGGTTTACGGGATGAGTAGTTCCCTTTACTCTTAAGATAATTTTGTACACAGTCTTGTACCTTTGCTTTTTTTTTCAATTTGTACACTCTGAGTAGTGCCTAAGGCTAATACATTGAGAACCACTGATGTACGGTAAGCGGTAAATGTTTGTTGCTGTATGTCAATGGGCCAAACAAAAAATTGGCGTGTATACGGCAAAATTTTGGTTGGCCCCACAAAATCTCACTCCCAGGCTTTTTGAAAAGTTGGCAGCCCTGATAATACTGTGGACAGCAATGCACAGCTCACACAAGCTAATACAATGCTACTTGTTCAGCACAAACTGGTGAGTCACAATAAACTTGCAGCAGGTGAAGTGAGTGAAACATGATGAAAACCAGAGAGAAACCCAGAGAGAAGTGGATCAAACAAACCTGAGGGTGATTTCACACTGAACTGTGTCAAATGAAGGACACAACTTCTTCTCTGAGCTACATGTTAGCAAACAGGAACAAGTTGGTCTGGTTGTTTCTGTCACACAATAACATTTATTTTTCTCTTTTAGCTTGTTTGACACGCCACACATGTTTGAGCTGAGGTAAAGGTGTGCACTGTCTCCTCTTTGAGCTCGGGCAGGAAATAGTGATCCATAACATTCTTCTCTGCATCGACAGACTCCTTCAAATCAACACTGGAAAATTATGATTTGATGGAAGAACTGTGGAATCAGGGTTAGCCTTCGTTAGCAGATAGCATCTGTTAGCCTGGGTGAACGAGTGTGTGGAGGAAAAGTTAAACTGGAGAGTAGAGCTGCAGACTGGTTATACTGGGCAGCTTTCAGATGTGACAATATAAATGTGAGTGAAGAAGAACTATGCTGAAAACAAACTGACAGCTTTGAAAAACTTCTCTGGATAATTAACAGTTAAAACATGAAGCAGTTACATTTTAATGGTATTAACAGCTTACCTCTGTGCAGCAGAGGGCTGTTCTCCTTTAAAGTAAATGAAGCGATCGTGTGACTGGTCACTCTTAAAGGACACACAGCTGGGCTCAGGTCCAGGTCCAGGTCCAGCAGAGTCTGGTCTCTGCTGTTCTGGGCTTTAACACAACACACACAGAGCTTTGAGTGTGAATAATGATGGTGGAGTGATGTGAGTGGTGGACAGGTAGAGATGGTGGTCTCACCTCTGAGCTTCATGCTCCCCACACAGACTGGTTTTAGAGGGAGGGACTCTCTCTTCTCTGTCCTCACACTGATTCATGCTGCTCAGCTCACACACACTGTCGTCTGCAGAGGAAACAGATCATTCATCTGCACATCAGCTCAACATTAGATACAGTCACGGTCAAAAGTTTCCATCACTCATAAAGAACATGTTCATCATGTCAGTGTTCAGTTGATTCCTACAGCTCTCATGTTTCTGTGATCAATGAGTGCAACACAAACTACTTTGTCACAAAAACACTCATGAACTTTGGTTCAATCATTTCATTTATTATAGGTCTTCTGAACATGAGGTCATAAATATACAGACAGGAAGTTGAACAATCAGTTAAACTTAAACTTAAACTTTATTAATTTATATAGCACTTTTCATACATTTAAAATGCAACACAAAGTGCTGTACAAGTTAAAAGATACCATTCTTAAAACTGTATCCTAAAAGTTCATAAAAAACAACCTAAGATCTGAGTAAAACAGCATAAATGACAAGTTAAAAGGTGTTTAGAAGAAGGATAAGAAGAGATCAATTAAAAGCCAAGTTAAAAAAAAGTGTCTTGAGCCTGCTTTTAAAAACATTAACAGTCTCTACGGTTCAGGTGATTATAGAAAGTTGTGAATCAAATGTTCTTTGTAGCATCTTAACTTCTTCTGACTGATTCTGATTGATCACAGCTGATCACTTTAACAGGACTTGTTTGATACAGCCATCAGACTCAGACACAAACACTGCAATGGGAAAGTGTAAGGAGCTCAGCATTGATCTGAAAGAGCTCATTATTGAGCTGAACAAGTCAGGAAAGTCACTTGGAGCCATTTCAAAGCAGTTACAGGTCCCAAGATCAACTGTACAACAAACTACCACCTGCTGCTGAGAGAAAGCTGACTTGAACCCCATCGAGAACATGTGGACTGTGCTGAACAAACAAGTCTGAACCAGGAAGACAACTCATTTAGTTCAACTTCACCGATTCTGTCAAGAGGAGCGGTTAAAAACTCATCCAGAGGACCAGAAGCTTGTGGATGGAGATCAAAAGCAGCTGACTGAGGTGAAAATGGCCGAGAGACATTTAACCAAATATTAGAATTACTGTCTGTATATTTATGATGTCATGTTCAGAAGACCTATTTATTTATTTTTTCCTTATACATCTGTGTGTGTATGTATAGATATAATTATATTCATTATTTGACTGAGCATGTTTTTTTATTGAGGGTGGAAGGAGGCTTATATGTGCGTCTGTTCTGTACATTCAATGGACAAAAACACAATAAATATATTGTTGAAAAAAAAAAGTCAGTCACAGTTTCTCAGAGCCCAAGATGACGTGTTCAAACTGCCCCGAACCCAAACCCAGTAGTGTTTAGTTTAACATACATACACAAATACACACAAAGCAAACTGTAGGGAGACCAACTCACTGAAGAATGAATGAATGAATGTTTGGCTTTTATGTTTGAAAGTGACTGAAATGAGAAAAACTACTAGAAGCAGACATCAGACAGCAGTTTATCATCTGAATGTTTGCAGCTCAAAGCGTGTTGATGAGCGAGACGCCACATTTAATTTAATTTAATTTAGTTTATTTGATAGGGACAATGCAGGTTAACATAGTAACACTTCCACTAACATAGTAACACTTCCACTACAAACAAGTCAATGTGACTGATGTTCTGCATACAGAGATTATAGCTAATGCTAGTTTCCAACTCCTGTCCCTAGTTAGGCTTTTAGTAAAAGAAAGAGGGTAAGAAAAAAGACATCAAAATTACATAATACGTCAAGAAAATACGTCAAGAAAACAAAATGGTGGAAGAGAAGGAGCTGTTCACACTGAAGGACTTCTGCTCTGTCCTCACTCTGTCTGCATCACACAGAAACTCTGGATCACACTCTGGATACAGTCCTACTGCAGTCACAGTTGACTGACAGGAACACTGAGACCAGCTGTGAATCTCACTGACCACCAGGGGGAGCTCAGTAGCTGCTGTTGAAACACACAGTCAGCCCTGGTTCAAGCTAAACCTCCACCCTCTGATCAGTTACTGAGCCCTCCCAGACTGTAGTCACACTGTGATGTGTTCAGGTGCTCACCGTTATCAGGTGAAGACTGTCACACTGCTGGGTCCACAGGGTCCAGATGAGGACTTCAGCTGTTGCTGTGGATTCTGGGGATGAGCAGTGAAAGTAGCTGTACAGTAAATGGTGCGACACGTTGCTCTGGATAACAGTCGTGCACTGTGTGTGTTGTGTCTGCCCCCATCAAATACACAAAATGAAAATGAAATGAACATACAGCATGACATATGTCAAATAGTTGAACCTGTGATCCATCTCAGAGTTTGGGCCCTGAACTGTATTTGTACCAACAATGGCCGCGTTTCCCAGATTTGATCGTTCTTAAGGACTTAAGAAGGCTCTTAAGAAGGGTTCGGCTAAGAAGGGTCACTAAGATACGGGTGTTTCCCAGATGCGTTCTTAACTGCCTTCTTAGGAGAACCTTAAGATCAAGCCAAAGAAGCTTCTTAAGAAGCTCTTAGTGGGAGCTGTCCACCGCGCTGCTGCTGTGCTGAATCAATCGATGCCAGGCAAATCGATCACCCACCTCTTTATCAGCGCGTAAGTGTGTGTGCTGTCAGACCGGGCTGTCCAGGCAAAGAGATCCAACGGCCGTCGCATCTCCGCACGGAGCAGCTGGTACTTTGCCTGGGCAGCCCGGTCTGACAGCATGTCCAGTGGAGAGAAGTGCTGACGCACGTCAGCATTAATGTAAACCGTCTGGCTTCGCGCACGGCGACGCTGATGGTTCGCAGGGAGAATGTGCTGTGCGTTTCTCACACGCGCGGACTTTGACAACGCATTTATATACTGTAGAGTAGCAGGTGAAGCCTCTCTGGATGAGCTTCAGCTGAGTTTAATACATCCGTTCCCTTGATATCTGTGAAATGCCACAGGGTTGTTGTTTTTTCATGTGTAGTACTATAAACTTACCGTACTATAAACTTAAATGTGTAATTCAATATAAAGTTTTTTTTCATCTACCATTTTCTTATTTTTTTAATGCGCCAGTGGTCCGCAGCTATGAGCGCATTTCAACACTGAGCATTGTTTTATTATTTCGCAAAGTGGAGGATATAAATTTCCCTGACGCGGCTTGATCACTGAGCATTTGGTCGCTAAGAAGGCTGTTAAGAGTGGGTCAGCTCGATCTTACACTTCCTTCTTAGTGAAAGATCTTCTTAAGCTAAGAGCGACTCTGGGAAACGCATCCTTCTTTCACAGCGTTCTTAAGAGCGCTCCTAAGAAGATCTTAGCACTTAAGAGCTTCTTAACGAATCTGGGAAACGCGGCCAATGTCTGTGATGGTTCTCCTGCTTCAGACAGTCTACAGAGGTAGACTGTAATGTACAGTATATGTATATAATATAAATAATAAAGCCTGAACGCGGCTCATATTACTGTGACATGAAACAATCAGCTGATCGTCCTCACACTCACAGACACTCTGATGTTTTTCTCTGTTGAATTAGATTGAAGAAGCTTCTTCTGTCTGTCTGTCTGCAGAGAACTTAAAAATACAGACGATTAGAGTTGTGTTCATCTTCAACCTGTTTACTCACCATACTATCATAGATGATAAAAGTTGTTTTTAATCATTAACAGAGTCAAAATGATCATTTGATCTCTGAGAGCACTTTGACCAGCAGGGGCCTCAATAAACATGAAATATGAGCATCAATAAAACAACTGAAGAGTCAAAGTCCAAACTGAAGTCGAGTGTCAGACTTCAATCTAACGACTGCGTCTGTTTGATAGACTCAAAGGTTTATTATGAGTCTGTGACGAGTTCAAGGGACAGAGCAGAAAAACAGTGAGAGCGTCACTGACAATCAATATGTTGACGAGTAAAACAGCCTCAAATGTGAAGAGTTGAGTGTTAAACCTTCTCATGTTGGTGAGGAGACAGACACCTGAAGGACAAAGACAGACAGAGACAGAGAGAGAGAGAGACACACCTGAGGGACAGAGACAGAGAGACGGAGAGAGACAGACACCTGAAGGACAGAGAGAGACAGACAGAGACATCAGAGACAGTAATGATTCACTTACTCACTTTCTTCCCATGAACTTCATCAGTCTGTCTGGACCAGGTCTGAGTCAGGACAGTTGTCTTCTGATCTGTGTGGGACAATCTGCTGCATCAGGATCAGGTCCTCTGCTCCTTCATCAGTCCTCTATGTCTGCAGCTGCCGTCACTGCTCACACTTTAATACAGCAGTCTGTAGCTGCAGCTCATTGGTCAGCTGCTGGACCTTTATGACTTTATATGATCTCTGCTAAAGATGAACCTCAGCAGCCGGAGCAGAGTCCTCACGTCTCACTAACTTCATACAAAGTACAACATTTTTAATCTGCATTTTATTAAAGATTATTCATGTTACACACTAACTATATAATATTTACACTGCTCCTTTAAAACATATATTACACAGTATCAGTATCAGAGAGATGATTATGCAGTAATAAGTGTGTCCTCTTGACATTCTCGTCCAGTTTGCACAAACATTTCCTTCCATCTGGAAATCTGGGCTCGTAACACTGAAGTCATTTTACTGCATATTCTCAGAATAATAAATAGTAGACACAAAACACTGTCAGGAGCAGTTCCTGAAGGGGACACCCCTGAATGAAAGGACAACCCGGGAAATGTTCTGGCCCTGTTTGTCCCGACAGAACCAGGTGTTGTATCTGAGAGCTCAGGACGTCTGCAGCAGTGTTTGTGGCCACTGAACAGGAGCTGCTTTAACAACCAGACCAGGTGTTTTGTGCTTCAACCTGAAACTTTGTGACGAGACAAAAATATGACCTTTCTTTAAAGTTAACTTACGCAAAATATCTACTGACTGTGGTCCGCCAGCAGCAGAACCACCAGAACCAGCACCAGCACCAGCACCAGAACCACCAGAACCAGCACCAGCAGCAGAACCACCAGAACCAGCACCAGCAGCAGAACCACCAGAACCAGTACCAGCACCAGCACCAGTATATGATGGTAGTACTACTTTAACTGTAGTATTTGATGGTAGTTTGTATTATTAGCTCATTAATATTGTAAATATTAAAGTGTCACTTTGAATTTCTTCTCTAAAACTACACAGAGCTGCTTTAAGATGTTCATTAAAACAAATGCAGAATCAGATCATACAAGACATTTGAAGATGAAAGCAGACTTTTTGTCTCAGACACAAAGAATATAAAACACTGTTTGTGCAGAAATATTTCATTAAAGCAGGTAAAGAAAGTGTTCACATCAGTCACACAGGACACATTTAAACACATTAAAGGAGAACAGCAGGAGCAGGTAGTGAATCAGGCCTGACTCCAGAAAGTGTCCGTCCTTACATCCTCTGATAAACATGTCTGAAGGCCACAGGGACAAACGTCTTCCCGTAGGCCTCCGTGTTTTCCTCCCGCGTAGCTGCTCCGATTGGACGGCCACATTCCAGCTCCACCTGTTGGGGAACTTACCTGGTAATCATGTGGGTTTGATTGGAGCAGAGCAGAGACGCTGCCCCCTGCAGGCTGCTCTGTGTCACTGGCTTCACACTGACTTCAGTCTAATACAACAGGTGGAGGTCAAAGTACAGTGGTGAGTGTTGTTCTGTCAGTTATCATGTGCTGGAGTTTTATTAGAGTTCACACACAAGAATTCAACCTGCTGCAGCTTCACTTGTAAAGACAAATAGAAACTAAAACAGAAGAATGCTGCCAATCAGAGAACTTTTAGCAGAGGAAGAGGGAAAAAATGGCCCCGCCCACATGGCAGTTAAGGTTTTATGAATAAAATGTCCTATAACTCCAGCTATGAAATATACAGCGAGTGTACAGCAAATATACATTCATTCTGAGACAACTGCCTTTAACATATGTAACTGAAATCTACAGACCCAAATACAAAAAGTGCCATAAAATAAATACCCGTGTTTTGTCTCCAATAATCTGAAAGATGCCATGTGGGGAAAAAAAAGAGTCTAGTCATCAACTAAGATTCAAGGTTTAAGTGTCACTTATACAAGTCACAGGTAAATATTTCAAAACTGTTACACTGCCTTCAGTCCGGCCATGAATTCACCCTGTACATAAGATTAATGAACTGTGTCAATATCTAATGCAATACTGTTGTAGCAATTGGAACAGCAGTTGAACTCGAAATAATCTACACAGGGTCAAAGTTTCATAAATTACACATTAGCCTAAAAACATCTAACCTAAACACATCTCTGGTCCCACAGGTAGGGCCTGTACACGAAGAAAAAACATCCCTACAAGAGCCATATCTGAGTTGTACTCTTAGAAGTAGTATTCTTCTTAGAAGTATTGAAAATTCTTTACTCCGACTGAATTAAACTAAACATCCTGTTTCACACGGCCCTGATGGTGCTATTTAGACTGTGTACAGTTCTCCATCTCTTCACCTGTAAAGACAGATCCAAACTAAGATTGAAGAATGCTGCCAATCAGAGAACTTGTAGAGGAGAGGAAGAGGGAAAAAACTGGCCCCGTCCACATGGCAGTTAAGGAATAAACACTTGGTGAAGGAGAAGTATAAACTCACTGACACTTTCTTTTTTGTTGGTGGACTTAACAATGGATGCTGTGATTTGTTGTGGGTTGCTGATTGTTCAGCTGGAAATTCAACCTCCAGAATGCAGGAGAGCAAGTGTGAGCTTTAATTGTCCTCCTACCTGCAGCTAACCGCCTCACGTGCACAACAACAGTGAGCTCTCCTTACTGGAGCAGTTTTGTCTTTAAGCTTTGGGCTTTCCTCGAGAGTTGAGTCACATCCAACTCCATTACCACCTTTTGAATCACTTCCAAAGTGTAGCAGAGCTGTGACGGATACCTCATGTTCAAAGAGTAAAAAAGTCCAATCGGGAAGGCTGTTGCAAGGGCCACATTATCCAGATCTTGAAGAACCACCACACCCTCGATGATGGTGCCAACATCAGAAAAGTCATTGCCTCTGGTGACGTGGATTCCTACTGTCGTTTTCTCAATGGCACTCAGTGCAGTGGCCTCAGTCATGTCCTGGTTAAAGATAAAACATTTCTTGATCTCCAGAGATGATATAAAAAAAGGTACATTTCTCACAGTGGGACAGTGAATGCATGATAAAAATGACTGGGTCCTTACAGTGGAATCAGCACTCACAGGTAAAGGAAGTTGAGCTTTGCAATGGATGCATATAAATCTTTTCTGACCTAATGCAATGCATATACACTTTATAGTTAAACAATGTAGAGTTAAAAGTTCTTACTATCATCATAGCAGCTATGTCTTTCAGCTTTTTGCCTCGCTCCCCCGATCGCTTTGCAAACACTCTCAGCAGACGTTCAGAGAGAAGGTCAAGCTGTGACAGAAACCTTGATTGTAGAGGCGTGGCTGTGATGCGCTTAAACTCCGCGTTTATCTGAAACAACATGAAATTATTTTAAATAACGGCACAGCCCACAGATTTTAGAAGACATTTCTAACATCAAAACTACACCTGCCCACCACATCATGGCATGCACTGTGCATGGTTAATCATCTGGGCTCTGCTATGGAATATTTGGAAACACATCCTAATGAAGTCGAGCATTACTTTTACACATGAACACATTATCTATGACACAACTTGTCAGGGCAACATTTTTTAAATGACCTCCATTGCATCAAAAAGAGCTGGCCATCTCTCTTGTACATTGCTGATCATGGGAGCATCACAAATGACTTCTTGTCTTGTTAATGCAAATGTTCTGTCCATTTCTAGCCCTAATTGTCTCTCTGTTGCGCTTCTTGACATCTGAAAGGAGTTCGACCTCATCTTCTCCAGGGACTGGGCACATTCTCCAAGTGGAAAAGAGGGGCAGTACTCCACTTCACCCCTCTTTGGTTTCTTAACGTCAAAAGCAGGGGAACGTTTCTCAGCTGGTTTATATTTCAAAGAATTCACACATACCTCAGGACATCCTACTTTCCGGAGATGTGTGCGGTAGTTTGACAACTTGTATTTGAGGCTCATCTACAATACAAAATTTCACCAGCAATGAAATTACTCCAATTCGTACATTCAGCAAAAACATATGACATACTGCACATTACATACCAAGTTTAACTAGGACGGTAAGTTTAACTTTGGTTTTGCTGTGTTATCCCAAATGATCAAATAAGGGGTATGGGCAGCACTCCTCTTCTTAAAAAGCTAATGTAAATACAAAGAGATTATTTGGGGGTCAAAGCAGATTTGCCACTGATACAGGTCGGAAGCTCTAAATAGTAACTAAACATACATTTTGCATGCAACATTACCAAAAAAAAGACAAACCAGGCTGTTAACAGCGGACACAAGCCCGGTCATTTGAAAGCACGTTCTTGTATTTGCTGTGTTTGCTACAGTGCAGACACTAGGTGGCCTTGTTGTTTCATCTTAAACTACAGTGTATCTCCACTGCCTCAGCCCTGAGACACAGTTTGTGATTTGGTTGGTTTATTAATTGAAGGCTGGCGGACGGGTACCATCGCATAATCTGAAATTCATTTGTAGTTAAGAATTGAAATAACCATAAATGTGTCATGTTTTTCTTTCCAAACGAAAAACAAAACAACAAACAAAAAAAAACAAATTCAAATAACGATCTAATTTTGGTATTTGGATATTCCTTATTTCGTTTGGCTTTTGAAGAAAGACATGAAGGAAACCATGTCAGGTGACCCGGAAGTAAAAGTAAATACATCAAAATAAAAGACAGGACGATAGAAATGGCCATTATCTAATATACAAGTGCAAATTAGGGTTACTAACTAACTAACTAACTAACTAACTAACTAACTAAATAAGGACGGATGAATATACGTTAGCAACAGTAAGCCTTGATGATTACAGTTCAAGATGCATTCATCTCGTAGATTTAATGATATAACTACAACTTCTCCTGCCTCTAGATTTGATCTTCTATATAAATGTATTTAAGAGATGATGAGTGGATTTTTGCTGCGATACAGTTCATAATATAATGTAACCTAAGTAATTATTGCGTGTGCAGTTGTTACTGTATCACGTTTCCACTGTAATAAGCCCAACATAGCTGATGTTTGCCCTCTCTACCAGTAGATGACTGTATGACTGTCTTCAAACGTATGCCTGCTTCCCAACATTCATTCAAAGTCTGCCACCAGAAAGCTGCTCAAGCTCCATCTTCAGCCTCCAGATTAAAAGCAGACTGCAGGAACTATCTGGCATCTTCCATCAGCAACCTCATGCCCAGCCACTGCCAGCAGCCTCTGAAAGCCATCTACATCCATGGCCTACACCTCCTGCTGTTTACAGCCAACAGCCACATCCTCAGTGTGCAGGTCACACTAACCGGATACGGCCACAACCTCCACCTGTACCTGCTAGTCTCAGCATTATCATATACCGTCTGGCAAGCAGCTGCCTCCCCAGCACCTGCCTACAGCCTTTGGCTTCCCTCTGAAGCCTCCACCTGCAGCTACTGCTGTGTTTAAAGCTGACAAAAAAGGTCAACACAACATAAATATCTTAAATAATATGACTCTACTTTTTTACTTGTTTAACTTCTTCTCATTTAACAATGCAGGGATATTTTCTTCATCATCCAGTGTGGCCCGAGCCTCCACGTACAGACTCTGACCACCACTGCCTACGACCTATACCAGCCAGCATCAGCCTCCACCTGCAGCTATTGTCTGCATTAAGGGCTGTGCATCTTTAAAACACAATGAAATGTAAATAGATCATAGATACCCTCAGATAACAGGACTAAGACTGTTTATTTGGATTTGAAAGATGTTGCGTAATTCTTTAATTTAAAAACAAGCACAACATATTAACTACAATATCTGCTGAGGCAGCACAAATGAGCGTGACTTGGATCAATATAATCAATTTCCACTGTAGTGTTTGATTTGCCCTTCTGTTTACATTTTAATCAGCCAGTTCCTTTAATGTACAACTAAAGTACATAGGATGAGCCCAGTGTGTTGGTTTGGGCAGCACGTGATAGCAGATACCCTACTTATGATATGTGCGTTTGAAGATGGCTGTAAAAAAAATGCAAGATGGCTTTTTAAATGATTGTTTGCGATGTGGTAATAATAATATGAGATAAGAACCTGGGACCAAAAGCCTTAAACAAAGCCAGATTTCTTCCTCTGTGGCTGTTCTGTGGCTCTGATCACAACTCTCTCTGGCACAGAGTCTGTGTGGTGCGACAGGCAGCTGACCTTCATCCAGTGTGGCTGCAGGATCCCAGGAATCTGACTCGGCACGTCTGGCGGGGAGAAGCCTGAACCAACCATAGGTTTGAAATCTGACGGGGAAAAGAGAGAAAGCAGGTTAACATGACCGGCTCATCAATTAATAGGCGAGCAGAGGTTCTGAGAGGTAGTGAGTCATGGTGGACTGGACCTGGCAAACACATGTGTGAGCTGCATGAGCGAGTCAGTATGACTGCTTCATGTGACGAGCCTCACGCGCTCCAATAAGCAGCATTCTTCTTGGTGCTGTGAGTGTGAGCCTGGCTGGGCAGGGATTTGGTTTATTGATAAGACTGGTGCACACATCACTGAGCCAGTCTTTACATTCAGACATTGCTTTGATTTTACCAAACCTGCTGCTGGGTTCAGACTGAAGCTGCAAGAAAACTGTGTCCAGTTATTTCACTGAAATGCTCATTTCAAGGTGACTGTGTCTTATTGACAGTTAGAAAGTAGAAATGAAGACGATCACACGTGGTCAGAGTTTGAGTGTTTCTAGTGTTTAGGTTAAAATAATGTTGTTGTCTGACTGTAGTTATTGTTTGTCTTTTCTAAAGACTGTTAGGTGGGTTTTGTGGTAATCTGCTCACATCTCCACAGGCAGGATGGAGCTGCTCTATGTGCTCACTGGTCACTACTGAAACCATACGGATGCTCATATAGTTTGATACATTGAATCAAAGCAGGATGAGATTTGTTTCACTCATCAGTAGTCTCTCTATAACCACAGTGATTCTGTTAGTGCCCAAACACAGAGCTGGTTGTTACAGTACCACTGGAGCTGACTAAATACATCTAATTATTTATGCTCAAGTATAGATGGCAACAATATCTCCAGTATCTGGGCTCCTGAGACAGCTCATTTACAAACTGATATTTACTCAGCAGAAACCTTCAGTCACTGTTTGAACTTTGGGACTTTGCTCAGTGTGTATACCTCTGGTACTCAGCAGGGCTGGGTTATAGATGACAGAGGAGAGGGACTTTATAAAAGATGTTGGCAGAGGTCTGGCTTTATTAGTCGAGACTAAGAGGAACCAGAAGAGCACAGAGGAAACCATTTTCTTTAACCCATGATGGGTTACTGCAAGCTGTATCTGTTACTGCTGCTGAGCAGCTACACGTTGGCTCGTAAGTAGAAATCCATGTTCATTCACACTGACTGGATCCGTGCAACATTTAAAAAGCATTTCTGATTAATTATATTTGTGAGGTGGAAACTGTAATGCCTTTTTCTCAGCAGACATGTTGTCTTAGTATGACAAGCACAGCTGTTAACCCTGAAACTGAAAAAGGAATTCAGCAGAATTCATTAAATCATTTACACCTGAGCCAAAGTGTCTTCTGTGAAAAAGACCCACATAGGTGTGATGGTTCCAGGGTGCTGCTGCTTTTCCAGCTGTCATGAGCCAAAATGTGTCTAATTTTAGTTTAATGTACGACAATTTACAGAAGGCATCGTTTGACTCACTTTCTTTAATTGGCGTTTCTTTAACCTCAGTATTACTGCATAGTACTGTATACTGTCATAGGCCTACACACAAGTTTTGGTTAAGAACATACATGGTGTATGTGTTACAGACTCAGTGGGTGTGTTTCAACAGTGTCCACTGACATCCAATCAGCAAGAGAAACAAAAATAAAAGACAGAAGTGAAAAAGAGAGAAGGCAGCAAAGGGTCTGGATCAGGGCCCTCAGTAAGGTTTGACTGGGCCCACCAGATGTTTCTGGAAAAAAACAAATGTAGAAATGTATGAGTGGCTTTTTATGCTACTTTATTTATTGTGAGGTAAGAATCCTCTTTAACTATGTAGGATCCCTAATTATTAATTATTAATAATCTAAATACACAACCGAGAAGACGAGTCAGATCACACCTAGAAAATAGATCACCACAATCTTTTCTGACCTCTGACCTCTCAGAGCTTTCATATGGCACCATTTTACATCTTAACGATACAACAGCTGTTTTCTTTTGGCTGGGTTCCATTTTGGCCTTTGATGGAAAAAAGTTTGGGATCATCTTCTAAGTTTTAAGTCACATGGCACTCAATTAGCTTTTGTCAAATAATAATGGAGCTTGTTTTTTAATGGATATTTGTAATATACTGTTTATACAGTTGACTGAACATTGTACATCTTTCATCAACAGTCTAAACTTGAAAATGATCATTAATGTTATTTTGCTCAGTGTGTTTTTCTCTTGCCTTTACAGGGCAAATTATTGTGTTTTTTTATTATGTTGTTGTTTCATCACCTGAATAATTTGAAATTATAATAATAATTATGAATTTACTCTCATCAAGTTCATATTTTTAAGGTATTGTATGTGATTCTGCACTGTCTTTGTTTTCCAGAGGGAGGCAATGACAATAATGATCAGACTTCAACATGTCACTGTAAGTTGCTGTCTACACATCAGTTACACAACACAACACAACACAACACAACACAACACAACACAACCTTTAAAACCATTTTCTCAGGTTGTAAGTGGCTTCTTTTGCATTAGTACTCTAATAACGCTATTTTGGTGAAAAAAGGAAAAAAGAAGGACACAAAGAGCTTGTATTATACTTTTTAAAGGGTTGGTCAGGCCCCAGACTGATGAAATCACACAAAGTGTGGACTTTGTCAGTTCCTCTGAGGGGCTTGACTGTGTGTGTACCTGGAAAGAGCTGAGTTTGTCTTTACACAGGGTTAGCAGAGTGGTACGTTGTTGCAAACAGACACATTGACCTGCTAACAGATCGATAGCGGCTGTGCTGAACTAATAAACACATGACCTGTTTTCTTGAGATAGCAGCAGGAGCTGATGGACTCTTGCTCCATGCTCTTTATGATTCAGTAACAATAGCTGTTGTTTACTGTAGAGAACATCCAGCTGCCTCCACGTCTGCTGCCAAGTGATGATGTGGAACCTTGACTGTGAACTTAAGCTACAGGAGAAATATCATAGGTTTAATGCAGGTTCTTCAGAGTGCTTAACTGGCTGAATTTTGAGAGAACATTGATATAAAATATAATTTAAAGACAAACAATGAGTACAAGGTGTTCCTGGTTTGAAATAAGTAAAAAAAATAAAATAAATCTACCAATGGATCAATCGAGAATTGTCCAATCGTCTCACTAAAAAGCTGATGTCTAGGTGACTGTGTCTTATAATAACGTGTAATCAGACATATTAAACAAGTAATTAGACAATTACACTTGGTAATGTTTTGAGTTTTGAATAATATTGTTGTCTGATGACTGAATTTTGCATTTGCCTTTTCAAAGATGATTCCACTACAAGTTTATGTGCTGTAGGTTTTATGGTTGTTTGCAAACATAACACGTAACACAGAGCACAGGAAATGAAGTCACTAATACTTGGGGGAAACCAAAATACCAGGCCTCACTGTGTAAATATGCCCCCTGATTTAGAATTAATCTCAGATCCACCCGTGTGTAGGAACACTCATCTTGTGAGATTAAAGAGACTTCATCTAACAATGTAATACCATTATCTTATTGCAGTGGCATCCAGATTCAAGGCCTATAAGAAATATTTGTACCAGTACGACACAAAGAGCATAAATGGTGTGAGCGGCACTTCCGAGCTGAGGAATGGCCCAAAAGTCTCTTGTCAGGTAAGAAACTGTTTACATGTCTCACTTTCTCAGTTCCCTTGATAACAGAATGTTCCCATCTGAGCTCCCTCCCTGTCTCCCCTCTGTCTGCTGCCACATACCTTTAGGTGGAGATCGAAGTCCCTCAGACATGCAGATTCATCATGCACACCAGGGACTGTGCTCTCAGTGAGGAGTCGGTCAACATGCAGGCCCCCAGCTCTGAAGCCTTCAAAGCCGCCATGGAAAAGTTAGTGCAAAACATTCTTCACATGATCTGAGACACATGCATGAACATAAAGTCTCTTTTGTGAGTTAAGGCAAAAACAAGTTTGATTTCTTTGGTGCCCATGTAGAGTCGTGACAAAGCAAACATTAAAGTTTATGCTAGTTTAATCTCAGGCTGTTCCAAAGTCATGTTAGCATCAGACCGAGCCAGGCTAGCTGTTTCATCCCGCGTCCAGTGTTTGTGCTAGGCTAAGCCAACTAGCCACTGGCTCCAGCCTCATGTAGAATCAACAGATATGAGAGTGGTGTCCATCTTCTCAACTTTTGGAAATAAAGTGAAAAGATTTTTGCCAAAACATCAGACTTCCTTTAAATCATTTTCTAACACTCATCTTTACGCAGCTGTTTAATGTAATGATGTATTAGCAAAGATGTATATTTTTCCCTGTGTGTCTTGAGAATACATCAAGCAACTTTATCATGCATTTTAATGTTGTATAAAATGCACCATACTGTCTTCAGCTGTAGCACCTGCTAGTTACCACTCTAGTGACCAAAACAGTTTGATGCTACACATGCGAGTAGAAAGCATTTAAAATGTGGCTGTGACAATTTTAATGAAGGTTTTGGGATTTCTCTTGAAAATGTTATAAAAGAGTAGATGCATTTTACAATTTAATCCGGAGGAAGTTCCCCAGGTCACATATTTGAAGATACGTCAATGGGTTCGATGACTAATTCATAAAAGCTTTGTGGCACAGGCCGTGTTATACTGAACTGTTTTTGCCTAAAAATACATATTTCCTAACATTTCCAATAGAAAATAAATTAACCAAAATATTAAATGAAACATCTAAATTAATGTGACACAGTTAATCACCAACAATGACTTTTTCTTTTTGCTATTTCATGAATTCCTCACACCATTATAAAGTGCCCTGTTGTATCATCAAATGTAATGGAAGCGCTGCAGTTAAAAGATTTAAAGATGATCATGAAAAAATAAAATTTCACTGCTACAGCTCCTCCCTGCCTTTATATCCCACATCCCTTTCTGTTGAGTTCACCTGTTCCTTCCTTAGCTCTTCATTTCGTCCCTTTTCTTTCTCTCCCTCTGTTTCAGTCTCATTTGCCATCTTCTTTTCCTCCTCATGTCATGTTTTCCTTCTTCCACTCTGGTATCCTCTCTTAAAATAAATCCTTCTTGTATAAACACAGTGTGAGCCTGTTGTTTCATGTTTCATGCAAACATCCAGGAACGCTCTGAAGTTCTCTGTGGAGGACGTCACCAGTGTCCAGCTTTACCCCGAGACAGACGAGCCAGTCAACATCCTCAACATCAAGAGAGGAATCATTTCAGCATTCGTGGCGCCTGTCATGGAGGGTGAACAGAGCAGCCGCGTGGTTAGTATCTCCTCTAAAACAAAGAAAAAGGATATAATAATGAGTTATGAATTGAAGAACACATTTAGGTACCAAAATAAAGTGCATCAACATTTCAACACATGCACATCACACCACAAAGCGCCTATACCCAAACAAATTGTATATTCCTTTTCTAGAGACTGCACTCTGCAGCCTGTGTGGTCAACCAATTATTATTTACACAACTGCTTTCCTCAATGTCCAACAGCTAAAAGATCGATTTTCTCTTTGGAAAGAGAGTTTCAACAAGTCAGTTTACTGTTTTAGTCACCTGACTGAACAACATTGTATGAGCCTTGAGCACTGCAGCGTCCTCCACAGCCTGCTCCAGCTTCAATGTCTCTGCTTGTTCACTTTAAAGAATAATCTAACCAGTCAATACAGCTTCTGATAGGGGTGAGCCAACAACAACCAAGCACATCCATTTCCAAGCAACTGAAAAAGTTGGTTGGCAGCGTGGCTTTGTCTTGTGTATTTAAAGCTCTTCATGAGCTAAATGTCTCATTTGCTGTTTGTTCCTTTTCAGAGCACAGTCTACGGCCAGTGTTTAACAGAGTACCTTGAGAACGCCAGGAAAGATATTGTCATAGATGTGTCACTGAACAGAGATCTGTCCCAGTGTGACCAGTTCTACAGCAGGGAACACGCCAATAGCCCCCTGGCCCTGCTGCAAAAGCTGGTGAGACTTTGTCATATGCTTCTGTAGCCTCTGACTGGATACTGTCTTTAATACCATTTTATTGTGTAAAAAAGGGACTGTGTTGTGAATATTTCTGCTAAGACACGATGACATTTAGTTAGCTTCTGAAGGAAACGTCCTCTGTGATTGTAGTTTTAGGAGAGGGAAGGTTGGAATTGACCAGGGAACCACATGAAAACACAGAGGAAGACCTTATCAGACTGTCAATCATTGTACATAGAGTGGTTTACATAATGAAGAAATACTTTTCTATGTCAGTCATTTTGGTTCATTGGTTGCCAAAACTGAAAATAAATGAAGACATTACATTATCTTATATTAGCTTTGTGGATTCCTGTTTCCAGCATCACCCCATGTCTAAGCTGATCACAAGCACTCAAGAGTGCAACTACCGTTTTGATAACAAGGGAAAACACATCACATCGGCCGCGTGCACAGAACAACACCTCTACTTGCCCCTCTCCCATGAGTAAGTCATCATTTGAGTATATATTTATGTGTGTGTATATAGTGCACTGTTATGTCTTTTGCATCAGCTTCTAACCTGCCTTGCAGGGGCAGTGGACTTTCATCTGTGGTGACTCAGGATCTCACCTTTCAGAGCTCTAAAAGGACCAACAACAGAGTATTTGGTGAGTGATCATTTCAAGCATGTCTGCTCTGCCTGGTGTGTGGTGTAGTCTAGTAGTTTTAGTTTCTCTTACTGGGAAACTCTGAATCCCTGCTCAAAATGTGTGTATACAGATGTGAACCGCAGCCAGAGCAGGCCTCTCCACTTTGAAGACCCTGACGATAAAGCTCCAGTCCAGATGAAGGACACTGCTATGAGCACCATGCGGGACCTCCTGGCTTTGGCAGGATCAGACCAGGGTCAGAAGAGAACTGGCCTTTTCCATAAGCTGGTGTCCAGCCTGCGCGCCCTGAGGAACGAAACCCTGAGCCAGACTGTCACTGAGATGTTGGATACGTCAGTTTGGCTCACCTGGCAGGCTTTGCTCCAGTGCGGCACCCCGGAGTGCACCAGTGCCATCCTCCAGGCTACTAGGACCATTGATGGGGTATCACTCGAGGTGGACGCTCTAGTCTACGGGCTGAGTCTACAGGCTAACCCTGATGCTGCACGTGTCCGAGACATGCTCAGCATGGCTCAACGTAAACCTAGCAAGCCAATCATGTATGCTCTAGCCAACACAGTCAAGAAGTAAGTAAAATAGGAATTTTTGGCCTATAAAAAACAGCCTTTTTTTAAATTATATCATTATATATAAACAACCTCTATATTCCTGTTGAGCAAACTTTGTAACTGCTCCAGGTGACCACTAGAGGGAAACAAATGTAACTGATCCAAACCAGAGCATCTCATTATATCTTCTCTGTCTCTGGCTCCTAGGTTCCATACAGGAGAGGTTACTCCGGTGGTCACAGAGGTGTCTCAGTTCATGCTAACACTCTTAAATAGTGGCTTAGGAGCATCCCCTGATCCTCAGTCTGATTATCCCGTGGAGAATAAAGAGATGGCCTTCCGTGTACTCAGGGTACCGATAATCTTTCAAGCATCTTGATTACTGCATTTTCCTCGATTCTGAAATGAGTAAGCTCCTGTAAGGGAATCTGGCTATAATGAATACTTTTTCTCTAACCTCCAGGTTGTTGGTGTCATGGGTCAAGCCATGCAAGCTGTCAGCCCCAGACTGATTGACAGCATTTTGTTGTATGCTCAGGCAAAACACATTTCATTATCAAACCAAAAGGCAGCCATACAGGCCTTTAGGTTGATGGATATCACTGATGAGGTACAATTACTTCATATACACAGTCGTTACTGTACCCTTTGTTATATTTACATTATGCAATCTGCTGCAGTTCTTTCATGGTTGGAGCAACACAGTAATCAACAATTTTGGTCAAATACAGATCAGAAAGATTCTCAAGGAAGTGTACCAGGATGCTCATGACCATGTTGAAAAACGCATAGCAGCCTACCTGATTCTGATGAAGAACCCAGACCGTGCCCTGGTTGAAGACATTGTAGGCAGCTTGGCGAACATGAAAGACGAGCAGCTCAAGAGCTTTGTGGTCTCCCACCTGAACAACATCTACACCTCACACGACCCACAAATCAGTAGGTGAGTAACAGGCTAACAATATAGCTAATTATTTACCCACACAGTGAATGAGTAGTTTAGAAAATAACCCCAAATAGAGTTTAAGTTTATGTCTTCTTTCTTGTCTTAGCACATTTAATTTTCGGCTTTTGTGATAAACCAAAGATTCTGATATGAATCTTATTATAAACAACCCTCAACAGTCCAAAAAGTTTGGACGCTGTAGAAAGCTAATAGCTGAACCTTGACATCAACTCTGACATCCATACTGACAAGCATCCATCATACATCCCCATTCTGGATTTGAAAGGGTTCTCATCTTTGCATCACATATTTGTAACTTAGCTATGTTGAGCCTTAGAAGCTTCATACAAAGTGAGCCAGATAGTTGTAGGAGGAGGCTAAGCTAAGAAAATGCAAATAACGACAGCACGACTGAGAGAAACACACTAACAGCAGCCTGCAGAAAAGACATCCCAACGACACTAATGTAACCGAGCGTCTCGTAGGCAGGTTTAATAAGAAAATCATTAACATTAACATGACATGTTGTTTTCACAAACAACAGCAACTCCTGCCTTACGGTAACTCTAAAGGGAACACACTACCTTCATGTGCTCTCTAGCCAGAGGCCTTTTAAATGAACATTTAAAGATAAACTCCATAGTTTAATATTTCCCTTTATTATTTTGAATTTAGACTGAAGCCAAATGTACAATGAGTAATGAGAACATTATGGGGCATGGAAAATGAAAGAACAGAAACCTTTATCCCACAGCCGCTTTTCGACTTGAGAGAGGACGTAGATATTGTTGTTTTGGCGCTGTGTCATCAAACTAAAACATTTGTTATGTTCCCTCCTCAAGAATCAGAGAGTATGTTGAGTTGGCCTTGACTGAAAATCTACCACCCACAAATGGCATGTCCCAGAACTATAGGATGGAGTCTCCCCTGGGCTCAGCAAAGAGCAACATCATCTTCGATGGCTGGGACACATTACCCAAGGAAGTGATGCTGGAAACAACACTGAAGGTTTTTGACTACAACTATGACATCTTTGAGGTATGTCTTTAATTGCATTCTTGTTATATCCAATCAAAACCAAAACAATTGCTTTGTAAAAGGTTTTTAAACATTCAATCACCCCCTTCAAGGTTGGTGTTGAGGGAACAGGATTTCAACCAACAATCGATGCTCTCTTTGGAGAAAGGGGCTTCTTCCCAGACTCCATCTCCAAAGTTATGTACTGGGCAGGTGACCAAGCCCAGATTCTCAGACAGATTTTGGACAGAATGGCCCCCGACTCAGACAGAATGAGGAGACAGGTGAAATCATTTTTGGAAACGTAATGTGCTTGTTTATGCTATGAATAAAACCCTGCCTCGCAAAGTAGGGAAACTACATGTTACTGGCTGTAGAAGGTTCACTGCACATGCATGGTCAGGAACTAATACATGCAATTGTCTTTCCAGGTCCCAGAGGATCTTCTGAAAGATATAGCAGATAATGTGAAGAAGCTCATGGATGATGTGGGTCGTTCTGATGCCCCTGAAGCCACTGCCTATCTTCGACTTCTGGGAAACGAGATAGGATACATGAAGCTCGGTGACATGAGACATATGGCTGAGACTCTCTTCATGTACTTCAATTTTTACACCAGGATTCTGCCTGCCCAGGTCAGATCTATAATTTCCTGACATGAACTTTGCAAGAGAAAAAAAAAAAAACTAGGTAAAAAAGTACACAAGTTAGCTGCAGATGTATGTGTGGTCAGTTTCAGCTAATCTAAGAAGTGAACTAGTAACCCCCAGTCTCCCCTGAGATGCTTAGAGATTGCGCAATTTTGAGAGTTGTTGAGAAACTTAAAAACTTTGTGAAATGGCTACAGCAAATTCTAAATCATGAGGGCCTTCTTGTTAGTTTGGCATTAAATGCAAAACATTAAAGCTGTTTCTTTCCAAGTTCATTTGTAAGAAACAACCACAATTTGAAGGTAGCCCCAAAACTATGAGGGCAGTATAACTACTTCCTGCCACTGACTGCACTTTCTGCTGCAGCTATCTTTGGCCTGGGGGGGGGGGTGACCCCGATTCCAAAAGACCGCCATTCCGATGGTCCGCCATTCCGACCAGGTTATGGTTAAGGTTAGGGTTTCAGGTTCGGAATGGCGATCTTTTTTCAAAAAAAGGGCCGGCATTCCGAAACATGAAAGTGAACGTTCGGAATGGCGACCCTTCGGAATGGTGACCTGTCACCCTTTGGCTGTAGTGGCTAGCTGCTGTTAGCAAGTAGCCTTGTTAGCTGTAGAGCTCAGTGGGTGTATTAGCTGCGGGCTCAGTCCACAAATTGATAGTGGACTTCCATGATGTCAGTGGCCATGGATTAAAGAGATTTGCAACTTAACTCCAAGTGATATATTCACTCACCCTGTTTATTTTCTCTCCAACAGGCCTTTTTGGCATTGACATCTAGCACTGAAAATGAAGTCTTTGCCCACTACATCTTCATGGAGAATGCCTTTTCTCTACCCACTGCCTCTGGCTTCCCTCTGAAGTTTTCACTGGCCGGTGTGGTTGCACCTGGTGCCAAAGGAGGCCTGACTTACTCACCTGCTAATGTAAGACTAAGTTAGCCTTACTTCATCTTAGTTTACATGTGAAATGAAATTATAATTGTACATATCAGTCTCCTGTGAATTTCTGTTGACAGCTATGTTGTTGTTTTCTTCCTCTTGCAGACTGAATTGTCCTTTATGCCTTCAGTTGGGCTAGAATTCATCACCCAAATGGGTGTGCACATTCCAGACTTTGTAGAGGCTGTGATTGAGATGCACACTAACATGCATCATGAGAGCTCCCTCAATGCTAAGGTCACCATGAGCAAGAACCAGATAAGACTGTCCATGCCTGCTCCTAAGTCAAATACTCAGTTGCTCAGCTTCAGGTAAGTGCCACATATGTTACATGACACAAAACACTTGTCAACTCAGTGGTTTGTGAGTGTCATGCTGATCCCTCTCACCACTTCTTAACTCTCCTCTCTCTTTTTGAAATACAGCAACAAGGTGCTGTCAATCGCCTCTGGTCAAACCCAAATAGTTCCATCCCTGATGGAGGACCGGACTAACTCAGCTGACTGCCAGCCCCTAATCAGTGGTCTGAAATTATGCACAATAATGCGTTACTCCAATGCTACTTCCTTGGACGCAGCTCCGTACCCCTTGACTGGAGAAACCAGGTAGCAAATCAAACTTGAAACCCAATGGTAGAGTCTTCTTGATTTGAGTTTTTTGATTTAGGAAGGTTCTATGGAGGGCGGCAGGGATAATGTATTTTTGTAGGCTAACCCAGATGTTAGCATCGCCCTGGTTCCCTTCACAAAAAGTAAATGGAATTTTTTTTATTGTATTTCAGATTATTGCAGAAAATAACCTCAAGTTTATGATACCAGACAAGCTTCACAGATGAACAACACTTTTATGATCATGAAGTAAAAGCTATAAAACAACTACATTGCTGTTACATGACTTTAGAATCACCACCACAAGCTTCCTACTACACTATCGATACACACACACTATACTATGAATTGATCAATCTACAAGTTGGACAGTTACCGTAGATTTCAAATAGTTCGCAACTCAAGTCGGCCTGTTACGGCATGTATGGTTGATATTTTAATTATCCTAATCCAGCACTCTATTGTTTTAATGTACCAGATAGTTAACAGATTTAACCTAAGAGTCAGATTAAATGAAACCTCTGTTGTTTTTCAGGTTTGCGGTTGAAATCCAGCCCACGGGAGAAGTTTCAGAGTATACTGCCACCATCACTGGTGAAACACTCAGGGAGGGTAAAAAGGGTCGTCATAAAGTTGAGTCTCTGAAGCTAACCCTGAAGGCAGAAGGTACTGTTATAAGATAATGTGTGTATATGTGTGTTTGTGTGCATGTAAAAATATATGGGGCAGCCCCTCTATATCCATATCAGACAACTGACAATTTACAACCATTGCCAGTGTTGAGTACCCATGGAAGTAGTGTGTTCTTTATGAAGTGAGGTGGAAAATAATGTTGTGGAGGTTGGAGTGGTGGATGGGTGAGATTGTGTTTCGTGACAACTGTTAATAATGTTTACCTTTTAATTAACAACAACTACAGTGTCTCCTTATCTTAATCAAGGGTTGTAGTCGTCTAACCATAACCATACCTCAAACATTTTTTTTTTTTTTCCATAATCACCATCTTTCCACCACCTTGACAATTTCATTGCAGCCATATGCAGATGTTAAAGAAAGAAAATTAAAAAAAATTAAAAAACAAATGAGGGAATAATTAAATGTTGTCACAAGTTAGGGCCAATATTATATCCATGCACCCTTAATAGTATATTAAGTGCATACAGTATATCACTTCTGACAATGATATGGTCACTTTTCTGATTGTATTTTGAAGCCACCAGTTGCAATTGCTCTGGAGATAAACATTGACCAAGTTCAATTTCTGCTGTTACTAGGTGACGATTCATCAGAAGTCTCTGCATCTCTAAAATACAACCACAATAAGAACATTGTCACCTCTGAGGTCGTCATACCTGACTATGATGTGGAAGCAGGTATCAAGCTGGCCGTAACTGACAGTGATTTCAAAGGGAAGAAGATGCGTGGTATCACTATTGATGTCACTAACAAGAACATCCCACAGTTGACTCTCGTTGGACGTACAAGGTGCATAGTTCTATACACAAATCTTCTGCTTGCTTATGACAGACAGGGAATCAGTGGATGAGAAACATCCTGGGAAATGCAAATAATTAAAGGTCCAATATTGTGATGATTTTAAGGTTAATACTTTCATTTTGAATGTCTACAAGAAAACGTTTAAATACTTAATTGTTTAAAACATACTTCATCTTTCTCACACTGTCCTTTGCTGTGGCACCTCTCTTCACCATCTGTCTGAATGCTTCGTTTAGTGCCTGTTTCTTTAAGGCCTCCCTCATGAAAAGCCTAGTCTGCTCTGATTGGTCAACTCTCATCGGCCTGACTAAGCATCGTCCGCCTGGACTGCTGTTTTTGCAACCACTGCCCTGCTGAGGGCGTGGCTGTGGACGATGACTGTATAGCTCTGCTATAACAACCTTATCGAAGTCCTAACGGCTCTTTCAAGGGAACAGTGTGTGAATACGGGCGGCGCATTTCTCTGTGGATCGAGCATTTTTATATATATTATATATTTTTTATATTTTTATTTTCACAGCAACTGTACAAGCAACTAGACCTGCTTCATAATTGAATCAGACAAGAAATCTCTGGGATCTTTTAACAGAGTTTCTTACCAACCTACATGTCCTTGTTTTAAATGTAGACTTGACATGATGAAGGATGCTATGCTGCAACTTCAGATTATTATTCCCTCTCTGAAAACGGATGCGTCTGTCACTGCCACCCTGAAGAAGGATGAGGATGTGCTCATGGACCTAGAGACAGTCATCAGCCTCCCTGAAACATCCTACCAACAGAAAGCTGCCCTCAAATACGGTAACTGTCAGCCATCAGTCACATCTTCAGCACAGAAGACAGATTTAGAGCATTCATTTATTTATATATTTTCTCTTTACAGATGATGACAAGTTTGAACTGGAACTGAAATCAGACCTGACTTCAGAGATTCAGAAACTGATCCCGAATGTAGAGGATCATCACAGGCAGCTGCAACAGCTCATTGATAATATCCTGGACCAGCAAGTGGCCATGACTGATATGAAATACCGTCACATTGTAACCAAAGGAATTGAGGTAGCGCTTTTAAATTTGACACTGTGTTGGTAACTCTGAGGGCTTTCAAGCTTTACGATTTTTGTTTGAAGTGAAATGTATTTTATCTTCATGTAACCCTGAAGGCAGGTAATATATGGCTGGACAAACTGACAGCACGCATCCCCTATCTTGCAAACCTGCGAAGTAAGAGGAGCATCTCAGATCTCACTTTGCCAGCCTTGCCTGAGAAACTATTTCTGCAGTCGTAAGTGCTTGATACAGTGGTTAAGGACATTACTTCCTTTCAAATTTTACTGGGCATAAATTGTAACTCAACAGTTTAGAAACACAAGTTGTGCCTTCCTCTGATTTCCTGTTCATTTTCATTTTTAAAAACATTTTTTTTTACCTCAACAGTGACAGCCTGTTCCGATACCAGTTCAACAAGGAAAAAATGGCGATCTCCCTTCCTCTTCCACTTGGAGGCAAAAAGTCAGAAGAACTGAACATCCCAACCACTCTGTCTGTTCCTCTTATAGATTTACCACAGATAGGCCTTTATATCCCCGCCAATAACTATCGACTCCCATCATTCACTATACCGCTTTCATTGGATTTCACCGCCCCCCTTCTTGGTCTCGCTGAAGCATCCACCAAGATTAACAGTAACCTCTACAGCTGGGAAGGCTCCATTTCAGGGGGCAACAACACTGTTGATGTCCCCAGCTACATTGTACAGTACAAGACCATGGCCCAGTCACCTTTCAACCTACTATCATACAAGTTTGAAGGTAAACATCTTCATAAAACTCCATTTCTTTAAGCTTCAATTTGTGATTCAGTTGATTGTTGAGTCTCATTCCCAACTCATCAAATACTGACACTTTGAGTTGGTAGGTCGTGCCAGCCACCAACCCAAAGCAGAAGTATGAAACAAGTTTGGAATGACATAATGAATAATCCTGTCATGACTTGGGGTTACTGTGTAGCTTCTCTCCTGTGCTTGGTGCCATTTTTTTTTCTACATGAGATGTATCCGAGTCCTTAGAGGAAGCTATATTCCTAGTCATTCATGTAGACAACAGACTAAGGGGAGGCACAGGGAGATAACTTCCAGACCGACTCCACCCTCACCTCAGACTCAGACTCTCACATTCCATGAACAAAGCCCTGTGTGCCCTGTCTGCTTTTGGGTCCAACAAAGATTCAATCGTTACAAATCTAACTCAAAGAATGTGGTATGTTGGTTAAGATATTTTGTTTATTACTGATACTTGGTCAAAAAATGCATTTTTATTCAAAATTAGGCATCTTCTATCTGGAAAAATGAGATCTGGAGCATATGGTTATAAACAGAGATTTTAATGCAGCAGTAAAGCATGTGTTCATCAGAGCTTATTCTACATATTTGCCTGTGCTACCACTATACTAATAATGGTATAATTTCTTTACATCTGTTTCAAGGAATCGGGATGATGTCAGGAAGAGCTGACGATAATCTCAAGTATCAACTCGAGAGTTCTTTCAGCCATGGCCTGATTGATGCAAGCGTCAGTGTCTCAGAAATGTTAAGAGTTACAAACAAATTGCATGCAAAAGCCAACTATAAGATTGATGCCTCCAGCCCGGTGGGCCTGCAAGCCTCTCTCCACTACTCTGCTCAGTCAACTTCGACTCTAGATTCCGATGAAGTCTCAGGAGATGGCACCGTAGATGGATTGCTTAATATAGGTTCATTCTACACCAATACCTCCTACACCCACAGCTACAACCTGCGGCCACTAGATAGAGAAGGAAGAGGAGAATCAACTCTATACTTCAACTCGCCGTTCATCCAAGTTCACAACATGATCAACGGAGTCTATGCAAACTCCGAGTTGAACATTGTTTCCAAAACCAATGCCCAAAACGACATCCTCAGGCATGTAGCAGAGCTCAGGTATAAAGATGCACAACTGATCCTGAAATGCACCGCTGTTGCCACAGCCATGGGTAAATCACTAAACAACCAAGTTGAGCTTGGTATGTCAAGCCATATGGGCCTCCTGAGAATTGAGTCAAAGGCAGATGATGACACAAATATGGCATACTCCCTTATAACAGGATCCCTGGATTCAAATGGGCTTGAGGTAAACTCTGAAGCTTCTGTCACCTTAGACACAGGTAGTCGTGGAATGCACAAAGCTGCTGTGATGGTTGGCAGAAATGGTCTTACCACAAGTGGAATTAACAGCATTCAGTGCAGCCCTGTCACAGTGGAGAATATCTTCAATGGTGCCATAGACATCAACGGAGCAATCCTGTCCTCTAGCACCAAAGCAATGGCTGAGGAGAGCAGAGGAGAGCTGAACATCGAGAGTAAAATCACGGCTGCCGAAGCTTCTTTGTATGGTGACCTCAAGGGCCATGCGTACGATGCAACCACAAGAAACGACGTGAATATTGTACTGAACCGAAGGGCTCTGACCTTTACTGGCAACACCATGGGAACACTGAATCAGATGAATACAGAAAATAGCCACACTCTGACCCTTACTCTGTGGACCCTGGCCCTCCGCTCCAAGACCAACAACTTCATCTGTGAAGATGTGCATTACAAGCAAGACACCAAGGTTGATATGAAGCCATTTGTTTTGTCATTTGATATGGCAAATGCCTTAAGGTTTAATGATGTCAATTTGAACAGCGAAGGCCACATGAAGCTGAAGCCTATTAAGGTCGATCTGAGTGGAAGTATGATGGGTGCTTATGGAGAAGAAAACAACATGAAAAATACCTTTGAACTCACCTATGAGGATATGGCTGGTACAATGAAATACAGCACATCTGGGAAATTAATGGATGCCCAGATAAGTCACAACTGTGAACTTGAGTTTGCTGGACTTTCCTCCAAGTCAAACTGTGAAACAGGAATAAATTCTGAGCCTCTACGCTTTGACAGCACCATTCGTACCATGGCTCTGCCTTTCAGCCTCACTGTTGATGCCCTTGTCAATAGTGATGGAGAAATTTATCTAAAAGGGAAGCACACCGGGCAGCTGTATAGCAAATTGTTGGTTAAAGCTGAGCCCCTAGCTCTTGCATACTCACATGACAGCAGGGTATCAACCATGCATATGCTTCCAAGTGGGGAGTCTTCCACTAATATAGACAACAAATTTGAAGGTCTCCTGACACCAAGTGACCAAGCTCTGACCTGGACAGTAAAATCTAAACTGAATGATCATGCTTATAACCAGGACATCAGTACGTACAATCATCCTGAGAATATTGGATTTGAGTTTTCAGGAGTAATGTTAACAGACATTTTCAGCAAATTAGGCAGAAACAATAGATCACAACCAGAACTACAAGAATTCAGTATAGCTGGTGTCCTCAAGTACGACAAGAACAGTGACTGCCATATCATTGAGATCCCATTCATCGAGAGCTTTCCTGCTGCTTTTGAGCAGCTCAAGAACACACTTGTACAAGCCTTAGAATCACTTCAACAGTTCATCAACAATTTAGATATTAATCAGTTAATCACTGACCTTAGAGCTAAGTTAGACCGGCTACCTATTCAAGTGAGTGATTTAATGCGAGAAATTGACTTGGAGAACAAAATGAATCAAGTTAAAGCGAAACTTGATTATTTGATTGACGAGTTTGCTGTAACAATGGATGACATAGAGGTTGCAATGAAGAACTTGATGGACAACTTGGAAAATACGGTGATGGACATTGCCACTCAAATTAGAGACCTCATCCTGACAGTCAGAGACTATGTCAAGGATGGACACCTTGCTGACAGGATAACAAATGTACTTTCACAAATTGAAAGTCAGCTTCTGGCCTTTGACAAGAAGTATGAAATCAAGCAGTCACTCATCAAAGCACTTGATGCCATTGAGGACATCATCAGACAGATTGATTTCCAGAAGCTCACAGAAAGTAGTGCTGCATGGCTGCGGGAGCTTGATTCTGAATATTTAATCTTGGAAAAAATCAAAGACAAACTCTTTCAAATGAAACAGTTAATTGAGAACTTTGACATCAGCATGTTTTTCCAAGATGTAAAGGATTACCTTCTCTCTATTGATTTGGCTACGTATGTTGAGCAGCTATCATATAAAATCCCTTCTTCAGAGATAGCAAAAGTGATTGAATCTATGAGAGAGGTTATTGTCAACTGGATTGACGAATATGAAATCCCCAACAAACTCAATACAGTATATTTCTACATAAGGGATCTACTTTTAAAATACAATCTTTATGATAAATTAAAAGAATTAATGGATCAGGTAGTCATTCTCATCGATGAATTCAAAATTGTTGAGACTGTGCAGTCAATGGTAGATGCTCTGAAATCCATCAACTTTGAGTTTGCTTATGATAAAATTATGCAGTTTCTGGGCGATCTGACAAGTAAACTCAGCGCATTTGACTTTAAGAAAGGCATTGATTACCTTAATCAACAAATTTCTTCCATGCTTAAGTCAATGAAGGAATTTGACTACAGTGCATTTGTTGAAGAAACCAACAAGAAGATTGCTGAATTTACAAACTATATCAATGAACAGATTAAAACATATGAGCTTGTGCAAAAAATTGAGGCAGTTAGGGAATTTTTCAGAGAGATCCAAAATTCTATCTTCACATATCTGGAGGAACTCAAAAACACAAAGGTGGCTGATGCTCTAACAAAACTGAAAAAAGTGATTGACACTACATTTTACAATGACATCAAGCTGAAAATGAAGGATATCCTTGACGACATGAAACAAAGAATCCTTGACATGGATATCAGAGATGAAATTTACATTTACCTCCAAAGAGCAAGTGATTCCTACAGCAATATAGTTGCCTACATTTCTGTGCAGTTCAACCAGCTGATAGAGAAGATAAAAAAAGTGGCCAAGGACAGCAAGATCATCAGTGAGATGAAGCAAGCTGTAGATGGAGTTCTTGAAGCACTGAAAAGAGCTGAGATCAAAGTTCCCACTTTTATCATACCTCTCACTGACCTTGCCATTCCAGCATTTACAATCGACCTGAACAAACTGCAGGAGATCAGCATCCCAGCTCAATTTTCCATCCCTGAGATCACCATCCTCAACACCTACAGGATTCCTGCCTTTACCATAGATTTTGAGGAGATCAAAGCAAATATAGTTGCAATCATAGATGACATCAAAGAATTTGAGATCCAAACACCTGACCCTGAGGAAATCTTTGGTGATCTAAAAGTTCTCTACCTATCTGAACTACCAGATCTCACCTTCCCAGAGATAAAGCTTTCAGAAATAACATTTCCTGCCATCAACATCCCCACATTAAATCTGGAGGATTTTGAAATCACAATGCTTCCAATCCCAGAGATCAAATTGCCTGAGGTTCCCACTGACATTTGCATCCCTGTTTTTGGCAAACTCCATGGAGAATTTAGACTGAACTCCCCACAGTATACTCTTGTAACTACAGGGAAGATTGAGAACTCAACATCCACACCAAAAAACCCACAGTTTACAGCCACTATTAATTCTAATGCCAGATCACCCTTGGAGCCCCTTGAATACACCTTTGAAGCCACTGCTCAGTTGGAAGCTCCAAGAATGAAGAAGTTGCTATTCACAGAAATGGCAAAACTGACACATATGGCTTTCTCCATTGATCACGAAGGATCCTTGACACTTACTGGCAATGCTGCTGAGGCTTCTGCTAAGACTACTATCAAGGCAACAACCCAAATGTACACAGCAGCCTTGATCAACAATATTGCCCTTACATTGAATAGTGGAATATCTGCAGCCATAGACACAACCTATGAGCACAACTTAGAGATCCCATCAATTGAAACATCAAGTCAGGCAACGATGAAACAGAATGTAGCAGCCACAATGGAATCTGGCAGAATTACTGTGACCAGTGAAACTACTGGTAATGGAAAGTGGTCAATTCAAGACTATGCTGATGAAGGTACACACATAAGCAACGTAGAATTCAGCATCAATTTTGGAACTGCCAGGTTAACTTTTGCAGGAGAAACAGCATGTAAGGCCTTGATGTCAAAGCAAACACTGACTGCTGAATCAGTGATCTTAAGCCATATCACTGTTGAAGGAAGATGTGAAACTGAAATTCCATCTTACACGAAGAGTGTTATGGTTTTAACAGGAGAGGCTCATGTTGGGGACTTGAAAGTTGAACTGACAGCTTCTCATGATGCTGAGTTCACTGGAAATCTAATTGGATCCGTGGCCAACTTGTTTGAATTCAAGGTCCATCCATTTGAAATTGTGCTCAATGTTAAGAATAAAGTAAACTCAAGGATTTTTTTCCCCCTGAAACTCACTGGTAAGGTGGATCTCCAGCATGATTGTGGTGTCATACTTAATTCTGAGAAGCAGAGTACTTATTGCTCTGCTTTGGCAAGATTCAACCAGTACAAGTACAATCATGACTTTGCAGCAGAAAACAATGGAATGGAGATCTTCTTTCACTCATCAGCTAATGGAGAGGCTAATCTAGACTTTTTGACTGTTCCTCTCTCTATCCCGGAAGTAACCATACCTTATCTCGAAATTAAAATACCTGGGCTCAGAGACCTCTCTTTATGGGAACATGCTGGATTCAAAACCTTTCTTATATCTCCCCAACAGTCATTCGACGTGAATCTGAGGCTTCATTACTACAAGAATCCTGATGCACACAGCATTGATTTGCACCTTGAGCCAATCTACAATGCAATCAGTGACAATGCCATCATCATCCAGGCTCAATTTGAACAATGTAGAGACAAAGTAGTGGCACTTCTTAAAGATTCATACAACGAAGCAAAGTCACAGTATATCAAACACAAAATTGACACTTCTAGCCTGCCACCTCGAATCTTCACTGTCCCTGGATACAACATACCAATGTTAAACATTGAAGTTTCTGCTTTCAGGGCTGAGATGCCGGCATTCAGCTACTTTGTTCCCAAGGAGGTCAGCACACCAAGCTTTAAAGTTCCAGCATTGGGTTTCTCTGTACCATCCTATACCCTTGTGCTACCATCTTTGACATTACCTGTCATCCACGTTCCAGAAACATTAAGTGAAATACAGTTGCCCATGTTCACACTACCAGCCATTCAGAACAACATTGTGATTCCAGCCATGGGTAACATTACTTATGACTTCTCCTTCAAATCCAATGTGATTACCTTAAATGCTAATGCTGGCCTTTACAACCAGTCTGACATTGTTGCTCGGTTTGGCGCTTCCTCAACATCTGTGTTTGACATTTTGAATGGAAAAATTGATGGCACAACCAGTTTGACAAGAAAGAGAGGAATAAAACTGGCCACCACAGTGTCCCTAGAGCATAACAATGTGGAAGCAAACCATGAATGTGCTGTTAGTCTTACTAAAAGGAGCATGGAAGCATCTGTAGCCAATGCTGCAAAAATCAATCTACCCTTCCTCAATCTAGAATTAAATCAGGAACTTACTGGAAATACCAAGACCAAGCCAAATGTTGTCTCCAAGAAAACACTAAAATACATGTTTAACATTCCTATGATTGAGTCTGTAGGCAAAGGAAACCTGGATATGAACTGGGCACTGGAAGCACTTTCCTCATACGTGTCACTGGAGACCACTACTCAAGGAAAGTCAGACATAACAATAATGGACAGCTGTAACTTTGCTGGTGATGTAGAAAACATGGTGACATTCTATCTAAATGCTAATGGCCTGCGTTCAACTGTCATAACTGCCCTAAACTCAAACATTGACAAACAGGAGAAACAGAAACGAAGCTCTAACAATAACATCATTCATTTTGACTTGAATAAGAACTTGGCTCTTGAGGTCTCCTTGCGACGTTTATTTGCATCAGTAGATTACACGAGCAATAACAATATTGATTTTGCATCTTTCAATACAAATGGTAAGCAAATTGTTAAAGGAGAATTAGATTTTGTTCCTTTAACAACCTTCACGACTACTTTGAACATTGATGCAAGTCAGCCAAGTAGTTTGGGTCATGCTGGACTCATTCAAAGCATCAACCTTTCCATCGGCTCAGCAAAGCAGTCTTTAACCTGGAGTGGTAAGGAACAGCTGGCATCTTTCATCCATGCTTGTGATTTACTCGTGTCCAATGTTGAATCTGAAATACGCATGGACTTGACGGAGTCAGTGGAAGGCCACCTAGCTTTCTTGAAGTCAATTAAGCTTCCTGTATATCAGAGGACCCTCTGGGATGTGCTCAAGTTTGATCAGGCCACAAGTATGGACGACTTACAATTCCTTAACATCTCCTCCAGCATTGTATACACAAAGACAATGGATGGCCAGGATTATACAATACCAACCAAACTTTTTGATTCTGGTACCACTTTTAGCATCCCTGAGATTAGCATTGCATTGCCTTCTTGGGTGAAAGAAATTCCAGATTCCATAAGGAACATAGACATGCGGTTTGAAAACCCTGATATCCCTGATCATATCACTCTTCCTCTCGTAATTTCAGTTCCAGCCTTTGATGTGCCATTTACCAACTTGCATGTGGAACCCTTTGCAATTGACCCTAAGAATCTTCACATTCCTACGGTGATCACCACCACAGCCTTTGAAATCATGCTGCCTGGCTTGCCAATAATGTCAGTGCCCAGTTACGATATTGAAACAGAGTATCTGCAAGGGAAAATGTCATTAATTTCATTCAAGATGCCACAGTATGAAATCGCAGTCTCATCTTTCACACTACCAAAATCCTTTACCATTGGAGAGCACACAATCAGTCTTGATGAAATCACAAGTCAGTTTTCGAACTTTGAACTTCCAACCATTGTCATTCCTGAGCAAAAAATTGAGATCCCTGAAATTGCCCTACATCTGCCTTCAAGTGTGTTCATCCCAGCTTTTGGAGCCCTGAGTGCCACTCTGAAGGTTTCCTCCCCTATTTATAATGTGTCAACAACTGCCGACCTGGAGAAAAAGGACTCGATGCTCGTAACTTCACTGAATTCCATCTGCACCTCCACCATAATATTCTTGGAATATGATCTTTCTGGTAAGAGTGGCACACACGCAACTTTATTTGATACAACAATATTCTGTAAATTACTAGATTGAGGACATTGCAAGTTATTTAATATGTATTTTGCTTATGTTCCCCCAGCCAGTGCAACTTTTGGATTTGATAATGGAGTACTCAGTTTAAATGGAATGTGCAACTTGATTCATAGTGATGTAAATGTCAACTGGCAGCATGTTTTGGCACAAAACCTGAGGTAAGTGTGAGAGAATGTTTTGTCTTTATTCAATTTGATTAATTTTCTTATTCTATTCTTTTAATATCTATATGGTAGAATATTTCTGCCATACAAATAAAAAAAGAAGTTTGTTGTGATATTAAAAATACTCAGGTGGTCAACATAATTATATCATAATGCTGTTTATCAGATATTTTTTAAATTTCATAATTCTATCTCATTAATTTGAACAAGTTAGTTGACTTACTAACTAGGTCAAATTGGATGGCTATCCAATCTCAAAAAAAGCAAAGAGTCAACGCATCCAAGAAGCATTTTAGATGGAATCAGACGTGTTCTATCCAGATATCGTAAAGTTGTAAAAGCATCTGTCTCTGCAAGACAAAAGCTACAGTATACACCTCCTGAGAGTCAGCCATGTGTGTGGCCTCCAATGATGTTCCTATGATGATGGCAATGGAAGTTACACTTAAATCAGCTCGTTCTCTCTGTCACTTCATGGGTAGTTTTTACCTAGCTAGCTAAATTGTTATTTTTGTTATTAAACTGCTGAAGATGTTGTTGAACATGTTACTCCTTTTTTTATGTTTTTGTTACCAGTCACCAAACAGCTTCTGGTGCATTACCACCACCATCTGGACTGGAGGACAGTTAACCCTGATTTTCATGTAGCACAGGAAAAACAAAACAGATTGCAAAAAGATTTGGGATGTGGCCAACATAGATGAGTATATCTGGCTATGAGTAAATTAAAGTGTTGTGAATCATATCTGGATTTAATCTGTATATGAAGTACTTGAAATGATAAGTGTAAACAGGACACCAGACACCTTTTATTTTAGGATCAAAATGATGGGCCTCAGGGCAGTGACTTGGTAGAGCAGGCATCCCAATTACAGAGGCTGCATTCTCGCCACAGCTGCCAGGGTTTCATATCTGATCTGCAGCCCGGAAAAGGGCCAAAATAATGATAATAATAAAAAAGTAAAACTATTGGCCAAAACTTGCGGGTCAGGAGAGCTGTCACAGCTGCTCAAGTAACAAGAATCCTTATCTTGAGCAGGAGCTCCGGTTGGTGTTGTTACAAGCTAATGTATGTATGCTTGGTTGAGCAAGATAACTGACTTCCTGTAGCCTAATATATAGTTGTTGTTTTTTTTTTTTTTCTCAGGATGAAGCGCCAAATCCCAGTGACTGATACAGTGTAAGTTTTTATACCCAAAGCCTGCTTTACTGCATACTTGAAAGGTTCTCTACTAACAACAGTTTTTCTGTTTCAAAGGGGATCTCGTCATACTCTTAATGTGGACATCACCAGCCCAACATTTTTCGATGTAATCATCCGCCTTGCTTCCCACAAAGATGGCATCACTGCATCTATGTCTTCACCGTCATCTGGTTTCCTTGGATTGCATCTTCAGCGGAGGTCTGCGTCACAGTTGTATGGAAAACTGTTCAGTCGCTACCTGGTAAGACTCTTTTATGTGCATAGTGTTGTCAACAGCAAACCATTCTAAAATCTACAATTGGATTGATTCTGTATGTATGCAACTTGACACTGTTCTTACCACTGTTCTTCTAAATGTCTTCCCTCAACTTCAGTCTGCTCCTGAAAAGGATACTGATGTTTTCACTGCCAAAGCCACACTTAGAAACTCTGAGAAGTTGATCTTACAGACGTCATGGAATTGGGACTTCCTCCATGATGTGACTGAAGGGACCAAGGACAGGATTCCTGCTATGACCGATGCTGTGCTCAAGTTCATTAATAAGTATCACACGGCCCACTTTGGCTTTGATCTCAACCGTGGTGGCATGAAGCTGAAAAACACAGTTTCCAATATTATAGAGAGGGCCTATCATGAATATTCACTGCCAGATCCAATCAAATACATTGGTGAACAAGGACAAGTCATGTACAGGAGGGCTTCTGACACCTTGATGTCCATGAGAATGCAGACTGTTATAGACAGGTTGGCTCACGAGGCTAGACTAATCTTGACATACATTGAAGATAAGATTAATGCCTTGTTAGATGCAGCCAGACAGTTTTTGAGGTACAGAGAGTTTACAGTGCCCGGTTCTGAAGAGAAGCTCTCGATCGCGGAGATGTTCCAGCGAGCTCATTCGTCCATATCAGTAGCCACTGACAGGGCGCCCGAAAGGTTTATCAGCCTCATGAAGAAGAAATCTAATTACATCATGGAAATGGAGTTCACCATTCCTGGAACTGATGTTGCCGTTAATGGAAATGAGATCATGGATAAACTGGAGTCTTCTAAGAGATTTGTTTCTGATCAGCTGGAACGTTCAGTGCTCATGTTATTCAATGTGCTTCGCAAGACAGTTGATGACCTCGTCGAGGTGATTATTGAGAAAGGCGATGAGATCATCACCTACCTACAAGATAGAAACATGGAAATTGCTCCACAAGTTGATGCCATCCATGCAGAGGTTTTGCAACACATTGAGGAGGCAAAGATATCTGTGGCTGAATATAAAGACCTTACAAAACGGAAGATTCAAGTGGCATATAATGCTTTAAATATGGAGCGTGTAAATAATGATACCAAGGAGCTTATCAGTATTTTTCAGTCACACCTCTATGGAGGACTTAATGAGGCTGTAGATCTTATGAGAAGGACTTCCGAGAGCACAGCACCATACCTTAAAGTGAGCAATAGAAAGATGGACGTTGAAATTCCTTTACCCTTCCGTTGGAAGTCTTTTAACGAATGGCCGAAGCACTCCAGGCGCTGAATCATGCTGCTCTCGATGAAGTGGTTTCGTTATGGCTGAACAAATTTTCTGTCTGTGTGAAAAAAGATTACTTTTTGTTTGATGAAAAAAGAAACTTCTTAAATGTTGTATAAACTTCATTTGAGTTGAAACAAGTTATTCTGATGTGAGATTTATATCACTGTGTCCTACCGATATTTTGCATGTAAGTTAGACGTTGAAACTATACTGAATGTAATTTTTGTGTTTGTTATACTGCCTCAACATTTTCTAATTAAAATAATTAACCAGAAGCCTTTGGGTATCTTTCATACCGAGCATTATGACTAGCTAAGGTGGTCTTTATAATAGTGGTGAGACACTGATTGACACATAATTTCATATATATGAGATATTGTAATATCCAAATGACTCATCCTTTGCAATTGCTAATTTTCATTTTTTTCCCCGATGCTCTGGCACAGGGGCTTTCAAAGTGGGAGATGGGTGGTTTCCCCGGGGGGTTTCAAACTACTTTAATAAATGGAAGTGAAAAATATTCTGTAAAGTAGATTAAATTGGTTACATTTATCAAAAGGAGAACACATTGAATTGCCTAAATATGTGTGATCGGTTAAAACAGTAGCTCAGAGATAGCAATCCCAATCCAATCCCTATTTCCCAGTGTCAGAAACTAATGAAATGAAATTGGGGGAGGGAGGGGCTTTTCCTAAAGTTTGTCTGAGTGTCACTGATTGTGCACAATACAATCTACAAAACAGAAAAGTACTTTATTAGCTGTTATGCAGATATGGAGGCAACTGCACCCTCACAAGCTCCAGGTTCACTGTGCTTTGTGAAATATGATTAACTGTAACTTTGTTGGGGAAGGTACAACTAAAGCACAGTTACAACTGTTAACCAGGGTTTTAAAGTAAGTACACTTACTCAAGTACTACAGTACAATTTTTTACACTACATTTCAGGAAAATATTGCACTTTTTACAGCTTTAGCTATGGATGATTTTTCAGATATTTTACATAAAAAAATAAACAATAAGCTTATAAAATACAATGCATTGTTAAAAAGCTGACAAGCCCTTACCACAAAAAGAAAAGAAAGCAGCATCTTGGGGCCACTTGTATCTAAACCCACTAAGATTTGTAAGGCTGAACATGCTGGTTTTCTCCTCCCTCCTCCCCACATCAATCCTCTCACAACCCCTTGAATTTATCCTGAGCCCCTTTGAGCCCCTTTGACTACCAATACTCAGTTTCAGTGCCTCTCTTCTACCTTGTACCCACACATCTGTATTTCAATATTGAACACATGTACATCTACTCTCTGCCTCTCCACTGCTGTGCTGTTGTCGTGTCGTGCATGACTTGGGCGATGTGCAACATCAGCCTGTTTGCGACACTGGCAACACCACAACGTTGTTTAATTCCATAAAAACCACAAGAAAAAGAACATAGGAGGGAACACCAGGTATATCCTACACAGTGAGATAAATATTTCAGTCAAACTGATTAAATATAGCATACTATACTCATGTGGAAATAATATATTGAGCCCATTGAAGGTTGTTATGAGTATAAAAACATTTTGTGTAAAGGTATACTGAGCTTAAACTTGGTAAAGTGTCTCCTGCTTCACACACATTCAGCGCGTTCATTTCCAGGCTTGCGCCCTTTAACTAAAGGAAGCAAGGTATTATGGGACGGGCGTAAAACCGACCAATCAGAATCCAGCAATGTGCAAAGCAGGAAGTATTCACACAGTGGAGCAGCTAACAGGAGGCACCAATCAATGGGGAGCATATCATCTTAATCTTCATACTGTTATTAAGAGGTAAGAGATTATTTGGTATTGTACGTTATTTTTGGCAAATAGTGTGAAAAGCAGCCACTGGGATTTAAGCTAACGTCACCGTGTACGTTGTGATTGTAACTAATTTAACCTGCTGTCAGTCACACCAAACTCAACTTAGAAATATGTCAATTTAACACGGCTTCGTATTGGTGGGGGTGCGTGCTTTATAAAAACCTCTTAACACAAACATGCTTTTACAATAAGCAACTGTTCTTTTATTCGGCATCAACAAAATTAGCTATAGTTGTACCAGAGAAGTTAAAATGGCAGTAATGTAGTTGTTCCTTCCTCCACTTTAAAGCTGTTTAAGCTTCACTGGTGGAAACTTACTGAACTGATCGAGCAGCAGCAACATGCGGGACTCGCTTGTTGACCTGTGACGGTGCTGAAGTGTATTACCTTTGGACCCTGCTGATAAACTGTACCAGCTGTTAGAACCAGCTGTACTGCATGGTAGTTACACCTCCTCAATAGATCTGTATGGACCGTGTGATTGAATGGATTAAAGATGCTCACAGAGTGTATTACATGTGACTTATTCTTAACAAAATGAAAATGTAGCAACTCATCATTTTCACTCAGAGCTAATGAGATGGACAACATGGTGACGGACAGGAGGGATGAACCACAGACGGACTTCATCTACTGCTGTGGAGCCGTCACAGAGCTCCTTAAGTTTGGCTCCTGTCAGTTACACTCTGGACACAAGGTGCTTTTTCTCATCGTTCCAGGTGAGTCGGAGGACTATTATGTATTCAAAAATTTGCAGCACTCAAGTACAGTATTAACAAGAAGAAATCCTTTTTTATTATCTTTTAGTGCACATTGGATGGTCCAGTTTGTTGTATTTAGGGAGAACTATTGTCAGAAATGGAGCATATATAATGTGATATTCATAATGATGTTTACATTAATGTATAATCACCTGAATCTAAGAATCATTGTGCTTTCTTCTATATATTAAAACATATTATTAATATATTACATTATATATATTTACAGTATCACAGATATGCGTGGAAGGTGACGGTGTGATTATCAGCCTGGCCGATTATCTGGGCCGATATAAAGCATTTTAGCAAAATTACCTCAAAATTGTACTTAAGTATATTACTTGAGAACATTTTAGCTACATTCACTGGTTAATTTCAATTTTGACACTAAGATTTTTATTTTAACTGCAAATGTTGTTGTTCCAAATATCAGTTATCAGTCTCCTTGGTTACAAATAAACAGTATTGTTATCAGCCCTGAACAAACATATTGGTCAACCTGTAATAGGAAGTAGTTAAATACAAATACACACTATGATTGATGTAATGTAACACTTTAACACTGATTTTAAAAAAAAAATAATTTAGTCGTTAAAGCTTGGAAATTAGAGACATGTGCTGCCTGGCAGATTTAAATGAGCAGGTTTTTGGAAATAATCCAGCACTATATTCACCCTCCTTTAAACGGGGAGATATGCTAAACTTCTGCTGTCTCCATACAGGTAACCCAGGTGTTGTGGGCTTCTACACAACCTTCATGCAAACACTTCACAGTATGTTTGGATACCGCCACCCAGTGTGGGCTGTAAGCCACGCTGGCCACTGTGTGCCACCAGACTCCATGGATATGATAGAAGGTACAGATTATTCTCTTCACCTCAGGGTTCCCAGGCTGACCTCGTACGTTGGAAGAGGGTGCATAAATAATCAGGTTAATGTTCATCACACCTATGATATCTAGAAATTTGGGGTTGTTATGTTTAAGTTTCTTTATGCTGCAACTAGGGTTGGGTGATGTCTCTGGAATTGGCATATGACGATGTCCACAGTGAAACATCGTGATGCTCCAAATTGTCCCGACATCTAGTCAAAAATATCCAGTTTTGTTGCCACTAACGAGTGAGAACTGTCCCAACGTCTTGTTATAAATATACTGAAGTTTCACACTTACAAATGTTGAAACGCCATCTCAAACAGTGACCCTGGCAGCCAGCTCACCCAACTGTCTTTCACCCCACACCATCCACTTCCTGACATGAGGTCAGCACCAACATTTTGTTCTGGGGATATTGTTGAGTGGAGATAAGGTCCAGACATAGACACTGCTTGTTCTGATTTTTCACTTTTCTTTAATCCAGATGCCTCCTCAGCAGCAGAGGGTGATGTGTTCGGTCTGAACGGGCAGATTGAACACAAGCTGGCCTTCCTCAGGAAACATGTTCCCAGAGAAACCAGCCTGGTCCTGGTGGGACACTCCATTGGCTGCTACATTATTCTGGAGTTGATGAAGAGAGATCCTGAACTCAAGGTTAGTCACCATCTCACAGTCTTTCTTCTCAGAAAAACACATCACATGGGAGAAAACAATAAAACATTTGATCATCAAAATCGGCCTGATGTCCACAGGATGGCATGATAAAGAGGAGTTAGTGACACCTGTACGTCGAACAGTCTTAAACAGATCAGTCTGCCAGATGCTGGTCTAACATCCCTGTGTGTCTTAACACAGATTCTGAAGGCCGTCATGCTGTTTCCCACCATTGAGCGCATGGCTCAGACTCCTCAGGGGAAGGTCATGACCCCTGTGCTGTGTCACATGCGTTATGTGGCCTACCTGCCTCTCTTCCTGCTCTCTCTGCTGCCTGAGAGTCTCAAAGCCAACCTGATCAAACTGGTGTTTGGTGGAATCTGCTCTCTGGACCACACTGTGGTTCAGCCTACTGTTGGTTTACTCAGTGGAGACTGTGCAGGTTGGTTGTGCTTCTTTACTACGTTGATGCTTATACTGTTCATTCTTAGTTGATAATGTGTTATAGCAGTATTAAATCAGCTCTGTGTAGGGCTGCAACTATTATTATTATTGTTATTATTATTATTATTATTATTATTATTATTATTATTTTCATCATCATCAATTAGTTTGTTGGTCATGTTGGTCTATAATGGAGATATGACAGCATGGTGATTAAATGGTGCCAGAATACCAACTGGACTGGATCCCGAGTCAGCTTTTATTGTCCTGGGAGATGTTGTCCCTGGTTGGCAGACAAAATAGCGGAGATTTTTATAGGGAACCAATCTAAATGCTCATGGTGTCATTATTCTATAGCCATTACATTGTGCAGACAACATTTACCTCATACGAGTTAAAGCAATTGCTGGATTAATATTTCTAGAATGTCTGGACAAAGCGATGACTAGATCTGTGTGATTGTGTTTCTGTTTGTAGCTAATGCTATGTACATGGGGGGGCAGGAGATGAGGAAAGTTCTGGAAAGAGACAACATAACCATTCAGAAAAATCTCAAAAAGGTAAGAAAGACCTGTACCATCGCACTGTGACACTTCTCTGTACTCAACAGCTACTAGGCAATATTGGATATCCACATGGAACATAAAGACGTGTTTGCTTGACTTGTGAGTAGATGGTTTACTTGTGTTCTTTTCAGATGTTATTGTGTATTCAACCATGTGTGTGTTCCCTTTTTCAGCTGATATTTTATTATGGCGCTACAGACCACTGGTGCCCTGTTCAGTACTATCATGACATCAAGAAGGACTTCCCACATGGAGATTTTAGGCTGTGTGAGAACAGTTACCGCCACGCCTTCGTTCTGGATGCAGGAAGAGACGTTGCCAAAATGGTGGTTGAATGGATCCGTGGAGATTTGAGGACATGAGTTCATTCTTCTTCTCGTACCGTTTGACATGAACACTCAGCGTACGGCGCAGACAGCGAGGGGCTTTTAATGAGAATGAAAGCTCAATGCTGGATAAGTATTAAATATGAATTTTAATATATATTTCTATTGATATGACGGCATACTTTGGTTTATAATTAGCACAAAAAACCCAAATGTAACATGATATAAAGTGGTTTTACTCATGTATAAGAAATGAACTAAAACATATATTTTATAAAAACATGAGCAGCCTCCATCTCCAGAGAAGAAACAGGAACCAATCAGAAGCACTGCTGTGGCACTTCTCATGCTAATATCTGGTGGTGTGATTATTTAAGTTTGTGTGATGTTGCCTTTTTGCACTTTTGCCAATTTATTTTAAATCATCTTTCACATATACAACAATAATTGATGCATTCCCATGAATGAGGACTGGATGAGCATATGCAGTGTGTGTGAAGTCATCTTATAGGCCTTTTGTTTCTCATCTTTTTCTTATCTTTTGATGCCACTGTGCTGTGACTAACTAATTTCATTCCAAGCCTGTTACTGGTGGACGGATGTAATGAGCTAACATGTACCTCTGATGATGCGCTGGAGTTGGAAATGCAACACTGTGTGTTCCTCCTGCAGACACTGTAACTAACAACTGATCTGCTGAACGAGTGATGGTTGATAGGGGGTCTAATAAAAAAAAGGAAAACATTGTGACCTACAGGAAGCATTTTAAAATGTTGTGTGAATATTTCCCATCTCTTCTCTGTAACACTAACTATTCATGACTAAATGAACAACAGCCACAGTTTAAGTTTTGAAAATACTGTTTAATCTGGACTGTGTGAGTGTAGTTTGATAACATCTGATCTCATGATGCCCCTGAACTACTCACAGACCTGACTACACACACATCTACAGTGTTCTTCATGATGATGTTTGTTTAACATTCTGGATTTTGTACAAACGTCCCCACATTTCAGTTATTCACTTAAGTTATTTTTTGCAAATTTGGGGGTTTTCATAACAAATCAATATAAAGTTTACGGGCTTGACTACATTTTGGTTTTGCTACCTTCTTGTGGGTCATGGTTCTGTTTGCTACCCCAGACAGGCCAGTAGAAGGTGGTTGGACCTTCCTGTTCTCAGTAGGTAGACCACTGTATTTACAAATGCTAACAACTGACCCAGTATTAAGACCACATCTGACTTGAGTGGCTTCTGCATTTCAGCAAGGTGACAAGTAATTCAATGACTGCAAAGGAGGACTCGGGTATGAGACGCAGCCTCATGTCTCACAGTGAGTGTTACAGCAGCTGGTCTGTGTCATGTCTCCACAGAGTCACAGCTACTAGTCCTCTTCCTTTTCCCTGTCTCTCCATCTGCTGGGTCATCATGGTACCCTCCTGGCTGTCCTGCATCAGTCCTTTGGTGAGAACAGGGTGTTTGTGGGAAGCTCTGCCCAGGCCCCAGCACCTGTCTGACTGTCACATTCACTCTGGAGCTCTGAATGTACCTGGAGCACACCGCCCAGTCCTCCTCTGACACCGGCTGCACCACAGTGCTGTCCTGCAGGGATGAACCCAGACTGCAGCCCTCCATCTCTGAGGCTGGATGTCCCTGGGGTGCTGGAAGGATGCGGGGAACAGCATGGTACAGGAGGCGGCTCTGTCCTGACATCACCATCATGTCCCCACTGTGCATGAACATAGCGGTGGGGGGGTCCTGTCTGCAGGTGCCTCCCAGGAGGAAGATGGCTGACTGGCCAAAACTGCCAAGTAAGACGACAACAGCGAGGGGATTAGAATATTTATCTGTAGGTAACCAGGGCATATTATTAGTCTCTGGAGAATCACTTCCTCTCAGCAGTCTTTAACTCTCACCTGAACGACAGCAGTGGTCGGCTGTGATCTAGTTCAGATTCATCCACGTGGATTCCCAGAGAGGAATCAGATCGGTAATAGTTGAGGATTCCAGCTTCTGCGTTGAACCCCGGGAACCCACAGGCGGCTGTCACATGGAGGGACAGCAGGTGGAGATCAGCTGGGAAAGGAGTGTAGTGGTTGGCCGAGTAAGTCTGTGAAGGAAACATTTGGTTAGAATGTCACATGTTTAACGACATGACTTTTTTTCATTGTAGTATTACAAACAATCCACTGAAAATCAGAAGCCTGTGCACCATCTCTTTTGACCAAATCTTTCAAAATAAAAGCATAACCTAAAAAACTGTAAATGTACTGAAACAATGGCACAGGTGGTACACAATGTGTGTCCAAGCTCTCCTGATGGACCACGAGGAAGTTTATAGTCACATAAACTCCAGTGGTTTTAGACAATGGGATTGTAATCTGTTAGTTTTTGTTTGGACATTTTAAGCTAATATTACAGATGTAAGAGTTAAAGACACAAAATGAGTGAGTCAAATTTGAATGATCACATAAATTTATATTATAGAATTATTGACTTTCTCTTTGACATGCTTCTGAAAAACGTGTAAAATACCACAAACCTGAAATGTTATGTGAATTGTAAGTGATTTATTTACCGGTACTTTGTTTTATTTCCTTCTGCACAGAGACAAACCGAATGGACTTGAGGCTTTACATGACTGCTAAGATGTGACACTCTTTTTTTTTTTTCACTTTTAATTTTTGACATCAAGCATTTCACCTCACCTACGATGACCCTGTCTCTGAACCCTTTGTCTGTCAGTCAGTTGTATTTTTGTCATAAAAACAATAACAAATAAGAGGTGATGTAAATATACTGATATTATGTTTCAAATACTGGCATTCATTCCTACCTTGGTATCCCAGTTGTAATGATAGCCTAGAGTGACCCAGCGCAGTCTCTCCAGGAGAGTCTTTGGTTCTCTCTTTCCAGGGCTGGGACGCCTGTGTAGAGGATCAAACACAGAGAGCACTTACTGTACAAAGACCGGTGGCCGGGAACTGGGACCAGTTCACTGTCAATGAGCATGTCAACTGAACGCTGTCAGAGGAAGAGTATCCAACCAATTATTGTATTTATTAAAGAGCTGCTATAACATTGTCAGACTCACAGTGGCCAGTTATTAAAAGGAAAATTGCTGCAGCAGAACCAGATGTTTGGAAACAGACGTAAGAGGATATTAAATACCGCAATCTCTAAAATTTGCCTGAAAAGTATATTGTGGACGCCTGCAAGATGATCAGGAACTAAACTCAGTTAGATGGCCCAGGTTGGGTCGGACAGATCCAATCAGAGGGAGAGAACAACAGCTAGTCTCACCTGAGGCCCTGGACACTCTTGCCCCAGATGTCCTGGGTGTCAGAGGGAGACATGTGCATGTCCAGGTTGCAGACGTTGGGCTTCTGGGGGTAGGTCTTCAGACACTGTCTGACCCAGGGGGGTTGGGAGCCCCGCAGGAATGGGTTGGAGATAAAGATGAATCCTAAACAGCACACAATGGTACAGTACTGAGTGACAGAAACAAAATGTCTTTAATAACATTAAACCCATTGTCACACATGTGGTCTCACTGGAGCGCTGTGGTGGGAACAAACACACTGATGTACAGGAGCATACACAAACTGAATGAATATGTGGAGTAATAAACTCCAGATGCCTACACATAGTGTTTGAATACCCACTGAATGGTTTGATGATGTGTCACATGTTTATTACTCCACCTCAGTTTTCTCTCCAAGTAAATACTAAATTAAGTCTTGATCTAAGAGTGTGTTGAGCTCTCTGTATTTGAGCTTGATAAAAGATCTTGAAGACGTGTTAAAGATCTCTCTGTCTCGCCGTCTTTACGGTCCTGTGTTTACCTGGGTAGCCGTGCAGCCCGAAGGCTCTCCAGTCTCTGACAGGCTGTAATCCAACCCTGGCAGCCTCCACGTCACTCACTGCAGCAGGGTCCAATTTAGCTGGAACTATCTATCAATCACACAGACACACCACACTCTGTGAAATTATACTAATATATATAGAGCGATAATGATAGTAACCATGGTATAATGACATTGTATGAGATGTTATTTCCATAACAACCCTGAATGTTGTTAATGTAAAGTGTCTGGTTTCTTCTTCTTCTCTTCTCTAACTGTGTTGTAGTTTTACATTTATGTTTTTACTTTCTCTAGTTTTAAGTGTGTGAGCAACATCAGCTAGTATCTACAGTACTGATTCACGTGCTTTCAGGTTTGTTTCTGCTCCTTTTCATTATTCAGCTGTTTATAAGAGTGCTCATGTTAAACCAGCTGTCAGTCAGACCCAGACTAAACCACGTGATTCTGGTGAATGGTTCCGTCTTCATGGTCCTGGCCCGACATGTCCCTCACCTTGTCACTCGGAACACCTTTGGAGAAGTCGATGACATCGCTGAAATCCGGCGGAGGGTTTCTTCTCTTGTAAAACTTGAATATTTTCCTGAATGCATCTTCTCCACTCTCCACCATGGAGGCTGCCATCTTGGCCATGACGTCACTGACCTTTGACCTCAAGTCTGTTCAGGAGCTTTTTCACCTCAATTTATTTAAACAGTTCAAACAATATACATGTAGGAAATGAAAGTAATGTAAGAAAGATGACCGAGTTAATTTTTAAATTATTCTTCTGTGACGTATCTGTACCGGCGTACGTCACGTGACCCTACGTCATAGGTCAGAGTGGCATACCAAGGACGAAACATGGCGGCGCCGTCAAAGAAGGTTTTCGAGGTGTTCGTGTCTAAAATCCCATGGACTGTGGCCGGCAGTGAGTAGAGAACCTGTTTAAACTGTCTTTGATACGTAGTGACAGACAGCTCTGTCTGTAGACGCTCACTGTGCTTTATATACGGCGCTGCGTGACGAACGCAGCCTCGCCATCACTGTGTTAGCTAACATGAAGCCTCCTCATGTGAGGAGATGTGATCATTAAAACACTTTAACATTGTGACTCTGTGAAGGTGAGATTCGGAGCTGGACTGCTCTATAAGACGAGGTTATACTACACTAGCTGAAGCCATGTGTGCTCAATAAACTGACCTCTGGTAGCTCAGACATCGAGACATTATCTGTCGAGTTAAACACAATACAATCAGTGTGTGCTGGAGAACATGACATGTACCTGTTGTCTTTCAGAGGAGATGAAGGAGTACTTTGGACAGTTCGGCTCTGTGAGGAAGTGTCTTCTCCCATTTGTAAGTTGTCACAACATGTGTACTATTTATTAGATCCGTCCATTCTGTACAAATCATAGATGTACTATATCATATATCACAGTTACACCTCTTCTTACTGTACCAGCCTGCTGATATATTGTTGATTCTATACATAAAGTCATTGATCGTGTACAGCTGTGTGCACTGGTTGGATGCAAAACTGCTCTCTGTAGTTCTGATATTTGGCGTGTGCAGTGAGAATAAAGGTTGATATATTGTAATTGTCTTTTAACAGCCTTGTACTATCACTGTCTACTAATAACACAGCTAATGAAGAATACTTTTCATTTCTGAGGGAAATCTTTCAATTCTATTCTCTTCATACTTCAGTGTTTTAGATTTTTGAGTGTGTTCATCTGTCCGGCAGCTTTTCCTTGACTTTTTTCAGTCTGGTACACAGAGACTCAAAACTTCTTGATCCATCCCAGTGAAAATCTTGTTTGATTTTTTTGTTCTTGCCAAACCTTCAAAATCTTGCACGAGTTGCTTGTGTTTGTGTACTTGACTGTGTGCTTTGTGTGTTTGACTGTGTGCTTTGTGCTGTGCCAGGATAAAGAAACGGGCTTCCACAGAGGGTTCTGCTGGGTTGGATTCTCATCGGAGGAAGGACTGAACAACGCACTTCAGAAAGATATGCACATGCTGGAGGGAGCCAAGGTAAAAGCACACTTATCCTCCATCACCATCAAGGTCTTGTGGGTATAGAGGTCTTTATTAATGGAACAATCGAAGCTCAGATTGCTGGAGTTTCTGATGATGATTATTATTATTGTTATTATTACATTACATTTACATTATTACACAGTTTCCACAATTCAAATGTTAACATACAGGGTTTTCCCTACCATTTATAAGGCTTAGGTGCAGCACCTAAGCCAAATGAATGTAGATCAATGTGGAGAGCATTAAAATTAACTACTACTACTGACTCCCCAGACATAATGGTTGCTGCTCTAGCCATCCAGCTTATTGTACACGGACACAAAAATTGTCTAATATGATGTGAAATTTCATATTTCGTGAGGACAGCCCTCATGCCAAATTCATTCACCTGAGTCTTCCACAAACCTAGAGAAAACTCTGACGTATCAGCAGATGGAAACATGAATAAAACATAGGCAAAAAATGTTTTTGGAATCTGTAGCAAACACATAGTTTCAAAATGATGGCAGACAGAACCTGAAAATATTGATATTCTGTATGTATCACATCCTAACCTTGCCTTGCCTGTTGTGTGTTTTCAGCTCCAGGTTCAGAGGAACAGACGTCCATATGGAGTGCAAAAGTTGAACAAAGACAGTGAAATAGACTGAAGTTCTGTGGTGCCGCTGTGTGAATGAGACAGACAAACATGTGCTTCTTCTTCTCAGGCCCAGATTCACTATGACTATGTTTTTGCTGCCTCAGCTCCCTGATATTGGAAATTTTTGCCATTATGTTCAGGACCATAAGAAAACTGCAGCACACAAGTGTTGGTGTATATATTTAAGTCTCTATGAGTGGAGACAGTTCCTACACCATCAGTGAATTTGGGCCAGAGCATTATTGTCATTGTTTTACTGGGTTGTCCAGTAGTAATGTCTATTTATTATCAGTCATACTGTTTTACTTCCTGTAACCATCCTGTCACACAACATCAACAGTAAACAGGCTAATTCTAACATTGCGAGGTTCATGAAACACTCGCTTATTCCCAGTGTATGGCAATAATAAAGTGTTTAGTTCCACTGTGTGTTATGTTATTGGATAAAGTATTTTACGTGTACTGTGGTATTTTATCTTGTGGTTTTAAAAGTTTTACTTTAGTAAAAGTAAAGTAATAAGTAAATCTAGTAGTAGTAAATCTGATGACTTCCACCACCACTGCCTGTGGACATGCCTACTGTTGTGCACCAGGGGGCAATACACTCCTGCAGGTTATCCTTTGCATAAAAGGGCTAAGCAGGCGCATGGATCCAAGGTCAGCCAGGCAGTTTTAGCTGTTACCCACTGGGTTGGTTGTAATTGACACTAATCTCTTATCTGGCAATGACTTTAACTGGCATTTTGGATCATGCTCCTCTCAGTGTAAATACTAACATTCTGAACCAGCCCCAAACATATGTTCAAGTCTGTTGACCAAACTGTTACCAAGATCTAAGTTCAGCTGATGGCTGCTGACGGTTATTCTGTTACCAAAACAAGGATTGCTTGGAAGCATGAGCTGCGTGGGATGAAGCTGGTTACAGAATATGTTGAAATATAGTTTGTACCAGGCAACAACTTACATAATTAAAAGTTTATTATCATTTTTCAAAAACTTGACTATCTGAATCCATATATGCAGAGTCCCTTCTGTTACAGTACAGTGTGACAATCAGACTACATCAATTCTTGAGTGATTTATTTTACCATCTTGGCAAAGGTTCTAGGAACTGATACAAAGATGTGCCCCTCTACAGTAATGTTTGGGGTCTCTGTTGACTCCGACCCAGTTCAATATTTCACAGTCAGACATATGAGCCTGTAGTGGCCATTTGTCCGATAATCTAAATCAAATTTTAAATCAAACTTCAAAATAAAAATCAAAGAGCCACAGCTGCACGACGGGCTTGTAATGTACGCAGGCAAGAAAAGTTCAATGATAAACTTTCCTTTGATATTTGTGATTTATTTTCCAAAACAAGCAAACAAAGAACAAAGAAAATCTGCAGCCGCTCTTGTCCTGGTAATAAATCCATGGGTAAAACACCACAGGCCCACCCAGGTGCATCCGTGCATCATGGTCCTACACCTATCCTTCTGCCTACATAACCTCGGGTGCCAACAGCGTTACCCAAGTTCATAAATAAAACAAAACAAAATACTAACTAAACAAAACTGAACATGCTAAAGAAGGAAATAAATAGACTTGAACATGCTCCATCAGGTACAGGCTCTTTACACTGGACACTGGCCAGAAGCTCCCACTTGTCTTGAATGAAGCACGGTTGACGTCATGGATGTGGGCGGAGCCAATCCTGTTTTATATGAAAGGAACAGCTGAGCATCATGTGTGACGCGTGTGATAAACGTCATCGTGTTCGCCCGAGCTGTAGTTCTAATGCATCACACGGAGCGACACAGACTCACACCCTGCTGGACCAGCACACACACCCGGACCCGAGTGACGGGCCACACACAGCCCAGCACCTGCGTCCGTGTGAGCCAACTGTTCGGGTCGGATAGCACATTTAACTGTAGCTGCCTTTCTGCGTAGAACTACATCAACCACAATGCACCGCTCTCACGTGTAAAAGTGAAGCCGAAGAGGTCAAAACAAAAAACCGGTAATTGACAGAGAGAAGGCGTGTGGACACTCCGGTAAGCTAACGGCTAACTGAATGAGCCTGTTTCATGTTTAACGGTTGTTTGTGACAGAGGAGGGTCCAGCGCTGCTGCTGCTGCTGCTGCTGCGACGCACCGCACGGCTTTACATAACACACGCCTCAGTCATCTTTAGGTAACAGGCGACACACGCTGCTGTACGCTGCTGTCACTGCTCCTGACACATATAAGCTATAACCTGACCAGACACCATCAAGCAGCACTCATCCTCCTCCTCATCATCTACATACATCCAGCTCTGTGGGACTGACAGGAGGATTTGCTTTGAGGGTTACGATTTATCAGAAAAACTGTCACTGTCATTTTGGGGTGAATGCCGAACTGAAGAGAGGCTTCTGCTGATGTCCAACATGTATCGTCTGTGATTTAAGTACACACAAGCGTGTGTGCTTGGACGAGAAGGCGTTTGTTTGCTAGATTTATTAATGCACCATGGTGAAGCTGACTTCCCCAGATGAAGTTCAGTGCTACTCAAATCAGACTAACTTTGATGACGTCATCAGGATGAGCTCAGCCTGTGTTTGAAGACTGTACATGTATTACAGAGAGCCTGGTTATCACAGTGGAGCTGTGCAGTCTGAACACAGTGGAGGCTTCAGGAAGTAAACATTTAGATATCTGCTGCTGCTGTTTTGGTTTCAGTTTTCATCTTGTATCCTGTGTGTCTCCCAATTCTTCCAATTTCCAAAGGTAACTGCATTGAGACATACAGGTTACAGGTTAATCACAGTGCATTTAGGTGTCATTTTACAACACAGGGCTGTACAAACAGATGTAAGTTGTTGTCCCTTTGTACTGAAAAAGAAAACATTGATAAGAGCTTGTGACTTCATACAGCAGATGCATTATTGGTGCAGGAACACAGTGAGTTGTAGCTGAGGGTACACCGATGAATTGGCCCAGAATCTGTATGGGCAGATATTGGACCTTGTTGACTGCTACCAGCCTGTTGGCACACAAGGTGACGTTCACCGATGTCTATCTGGTGTGTTACATACATTGTTTGCTGTCACACTCCTGAGCTGCTGGCTTGTGACATCCCTGCCATCAGATTTTGAAACACTATGTTAATGCTGAAACATTCTTCTCACTGAGTAGGGAGCTGTTCTTTAGATTTCTTTGTTCACCTGGCAACACAAACATAACAAACAACAACAAAAAACTTATTGGTATCAGCTAAATGGTTATTTCAGACATCGTTATCAGCCCAGAATTTAACAATAGGCCCTAAACTCCACATGCATCTGTCTTTCCTTTTTCCAGGCTGTTTAGAAACAGCATCAGAGACTTGGATAGCAGGTGAGCCGGGCTCAGGGAGTCAGGTAGATAGATAGATAACTTTATTGATCCTCGAAGGGAATTAGGACAAATATAGAAACAATAAAAGACTATATACAATATAAAAAACAAGTAGCTCTAAAATAAAATTAAATAACATACTGAGGTAAAAGAGAAAAGGTAAGTGGAACATAAGGTGTGAGAGAGTAAGGTGCAGTTTTATTATTATTATTATTATTATTATTATTATTTACATTAATAATAATGTAGAGAGCATTATTTGTGTGATTTGGAGTGAGCGTTATAAAGTCTGATGGCACCAGGTAGGAAAGCTACCCTGTGGGTTAGGGTTGATTTACAGCTTGACTTGAGAGCTGTTGTTCCCGGAGAGCGCCCTCTGCTGGCACTGTTTGAGTTAACACTTTATCACCCACACATTTCACTAAGTTCCAGTTCTTTTATTGTCGTGCGTGCACACAACATTTAAAGTGAAGCAGTCGAAGGCAGTGAAATTGTTTGATCTCAGAGTCCCTCTGACTGTGCTCTTACAGATGTGTGACAGATTTGTGTATAAGGAAAAAATAGCAGAAGTGGAACGAAATCTAGTTAGAGCAGCTAAAATACAGGAATGACATATGATATGAAGTTAAATGTAATATGGTGGTAGCCTGCTGAGTAATGGTCACATGTACAAACTGTGATAGTAATATGTAGCATAAATACAATAAGAACAGACAGTAGACAGGGTGGCTCTATCATCACCATCAATTCACAATTCACAAAAATTGTTAAAAATGCTCATCACAACCTCCCCGAGCCCAAAGTCTTCAAATCGCTCCTTTTGTTCCAAAACCCAAAGACTCTTCATCTACGGTCCGAGGCAGCGAGTCCTCACACTTCTGGAAACTGGAACAGAAACTGCTTTTGCACATTTTTGCTTGAAAATTGATGGAAAACTACGAATCTGTTATCAAAATAGTTATTTCGCTCGACTAATTGTTGCAGCTCTGCTTTGCTTTCAGATGATTTCTGCACATCACACCTCTTTCACATCCTCCATCACTTGTGAGAACTTCCTCCTCATGTATGTCCTCCTCCTCCCACAGTGCCTCTGATGGCTGGTCGACTCCTCAAGGTCTCCTCTCTGGCCACAGCGGTGTTCGCCTCCTCTGGGTTTTACCTCTACAACAGACAGCTGGACCTCAATGACCTGAGCGCCATTCGCTTCGGGAGAGCTGCGCTCACTGTGAGTTACTGCACACTTCTGCCCTGACAGTGTTGATGTGGGGATTGTGGATTTGATGCACCTGGACATTTAAGATGTTCTTTGTTTTTGTCTTGATGCTTTCCCTTGACATTTTGCAGCTGTTTGCAGCATGGGGCCTATATTTAGAAAGAGATTTGGGTTAGGCGGCTATGTTTGGTCACGTGGTGACACACAAAACTCTGGCTTAACATTACCTCAGATCAAAACCTGTCGACAGCTCGACCGCTGATCAATGACATCAGTCTTCACTGGAACAAAATTAGATGTTTTTATATTAAGTATATATATATTTTTGATATTATTATATATTATATATATATAAATAAATTGTATAATTTCATTTAATTTTGAAAGATAGACTGGGCACACGTGTCCACTTTGGGTTTAGATAGAGGTTCTAACAAACACAGACAGTTGACCACAGGAACTGATTGACTGACTACAGTTTTTTAAATATTTGCTTATGCTCATGTGATGATTGTTTGTCCACTCCTCAGTTCTTTACATGTCACTGCTCTGTTTGTCTCTAGACGGCCGTCATCAGCTACGACTATCTGACTGCTTTCAAACATGTGGAACACGGCACAGAGGAGTACTGGGCCCTCAAGTCCAAGGTACATAGTTACTTTGTTTTCCATAGGGGTGGTTTAAAGAGCTGTCTACGTTGATGATGAGTTGAAGAAAAGCAGTTCTGACAGCCCACTGTGGACCTTTCTTCTTGTTCCATTCTTCCCCGTTTATCAAATAGTGTAGGAGTACAACACTTTGTGTTACATTTTGAATGTGGAGCAGCAGGAGTACTTTGGTTTGCATTAGCAGTTAATTAATACAGCTGAAATGCAGCTCTGGTATGAAGTAAGAGTGATGAGCAAACAGTACAATAAGGTGTGTGTCTGACAGCAGGGGATGGTCACTTCCTGGACATCAGTTTGTATCAATATTCACAGTCAAAGCCGCCAAACAGGATCATATTTGTAGGGGAAATCCCTCCAGCATGATAAAGGTAATAACAGTAAATGTCAGCTGATATGCACCGAGTGATCTCGCCAGGAGCAGCTCAGCCAGGTGCGTTCAGGAGTCTGCTGCTGCAAAGGTCAGAGACCACCTGCTCTGACAAGAGGTGCACAGAGAGTTCTGCTGCAGCAAGAGAGCTGCTGTGAACCTTGAAGAGCATGGTTCAGCATGGCTGGCCTTGTGTACGTGATGAACACACACACACACACACACACACACACACACACACACACACACACACATACAAAGACAGTCGGTACAGCCCCTGGGGCCCAGCTGGTCAAGCTTGGCTACACGTGCTGATTAGAATTAATGCATGGTGCTGATTTAATACAGAGAGGAGGCTCGCCTGCTAATTATTATGAAGTCATAGAGGTGAGGCGGCGGCGGCACAGCGCCTCTGTAGCTCTGCACTCGTCTTGTGTCTTTATGCTGCTGATTTTTCCTGTAGTGTAATTTTCTGTCAGACAAAATACCACTGACAGGAAACTGTTTCCAGTTCTGAACTTATGACGGATACTGTGATTAGGACTATGTGTTACGCTATTCAATTTCCATGTGTAACCAAGGCCTTAGTAGTTAAAACTAACTGTTACTAATTTTCTCAGGGTGTAAATCACCAGTTATATTTGTAGATACAGTTTTTGCCAATATCACAAAATGTGCTGCGATACGATTAGATCCAGTTCTCGGGCCTGTGGTTGATACGAGACATTTAGCACCTGTCTCACACAGTCAGTTACAGATGAAGCTGCCACCACTGTCTTCTCTGCTTTTGGCCATAAAAGAACAAAAGCAACACATCAATGATTGTAACTGGTTTACATGCAGTGACGTTTACTTTAAACTGACTCCATGTACACATAAAACATGACTGAACAACAAGAACACTGAACAAAAGCATTGTGTTCAACTCAGTAAGTGTCAAAGAGACAAAGCAATTTTTTGTTTGTCGCTATCATTATCACATAATGGTATATCACATTGCATAAATCAGCCCAGCTCACTTTTCCTCAACAAGTGATCTTATTCATACTTTCTCTTTCTCACTGCTGGTTTAATGCTGGTTTTTCAGCCTTGTTAGCAGAACCATTGTTCAGAAACACACCACTGAGTGATGTGATACAGAGGTGTGATAGGGAATTCAGTATTTGGCATGATTACTGAATACAAGTCAAAACTGAACATGAGACTCTTCATGATTTCCTGCAGGACTGTCAGGTTGGATTACATTATACTGAATTATGTTGAGAGAGCAGGACGCTGTTAGCTGCTGACTGACTCACACAGCAGTACCACGAATAGACTTTAAAGGCGCACTATGTAAGAACTGGCCACCTGTCAAAGGTCACTCCAGACACATAGGGGGCAGCATATCTCCAGTATAACTACTCACTGCTGCTCTCTTTACTGCAGCTGTGGCTATCTATGGCTGTAGCTACTAGCTGCTGTTTGCTACTTAGCTCAGTTAGCTGTGCAGGTAGTGGCCGCACCATCTCCTCAGACTTGGAGCTCAGAGCAATGTGGGACTGTTGGTGTTACACTGCGGGTAACAGAACAACAATATGTCCACAAAACAATACATACACATCTTTGACAACATCATAATTGACATTTCTTCACATTCTGTGGATCATTTTAGTGAGTTTTGAATGTTTTAAACTAGAATTCTCACATCGATGTTACATATTGCACCTTTTTAAAATGACATAATATTCACATCCTTTGTGTGAGATGAAGTCATCATGTTGGTGCCCTCTGACCTCCATCTGTATGTTTGTTTCTTGGCACAGGAGGCACATTTGACTGCAGTTAATGAGCTCTTGTTTCTGCATCGCATCTTCCCCGTCGTCCTCTTAGCGAACATCTCGCGTTCATCTCTCGGCAGAGCAGCCAAGCTGCTTTCAGCCTCTCATGAAAAGCTTCACTCAAAAGCCACTTAAGCAGCCAGTCTTCCAGGCTCATCAAAGGCTGCCCTGAGTGAACTGAGGGGCCATTCACAGCCAATTAGAGTGTATCACAGAACAAGCATGGGAGCACTCTCAAGTCTGCCAAATGAGTAGAGGAACATGCCCTGCAATGAGAGAACAGATGGACTGCTTTTTGTCCTGTGAAGCTGGTTAAGTTGTGCTGTGACGCTGTGGCTCCACACTACATTAAACTCCTGTGTAGCGTGTAGCAAACACCAGATAGCAAGTAAGAACGGGTTGCTGTGTGTTATACATGTCGACGTTTTCATGTACTGTGTCACTCGGCTCTGCCTGGGAGTAAACACAATAGCCTGTGTCCTTTGAAATGTCAACGACTGCACATGTTTAGGTGGATAGGTAATGTGAATGATGGCGTGTACAACCCCTGTCCAGCACCTGGTTTATCTGCTTTAACATCAGCATTAACTGTTTATATCATTTTCCACTGAACTTCAGTATCATGTCTCAGTGGATCGTTGAATGAAATGTTACCTTATCGTCTGTGATGCAGCCGACAGCAGAGGAGTCATTTGAAATTGGTGCACGTTCCCCAGGTGAAGCAGTCAGTCAGAGGTGCAGAGGGTGAAATGGACATTCAGTTTCATTGTGGTACTAATAACTCTTCCTGATTACTTACTATCAGTTAGATCTACTAACTCATGAATATAATGCAGCCTGGTTCTCCACATCTCTCACTTACATCCCTTGCAGACTCTGTTTCCCCTCTCCGGTCCTGTGTTGATGGTCCAGATTAAAAGACAAAAGAATGAGAGAAATTAAAATGCACATCAATACAAACCAAACAAGACCAAAAACGTGAGCGAGCGCTGGGTTATGGAGATAGGTCCTTATCTCTGAACTGAATCCTAAACGCGTCTCCTCTCTTGTCTTTCACACTTTTTCTCCCTCCTTCTCTCTCTCCCTCCTTCTCTCTCTCTCTCAGGCTTCTACACTATTGGCATCTCATTACAAGTCATACCAACAATTTAATGTAGTTTACTTAACTCACTTGAATGATGCATGCTGGCCCAGGCTGAGGCCGATGGGCAGGGATGGAAGAGGATGTGTTGTCTCAAATCTAGAGGTTTAAAACCTTTTTAAAAACATTTAAACATGTAGTACAATTTTAAGGCCTTGGTCAGTGGATCAGCTGTTCATTCAGTGCTGGTCCTACAACCGCTAAGTTAACTGTCATGTTGTTAATTGTTAATGAGCATGAATTGGTTTTGTACCAATACAAACTGTGAGTGTCCTACTAGTGTTTACTGTGACACAGCCTGGCTGCACAGTAAGTGATGGTGCACTGTCAGCTCTCAGGCCTTCCACAACCAGGCCTCATCCTTAAACCAGACCAAAGTCATGTCAGAACATAAATATAAAGTTGAATATAGATGTGGATATGAATATCTTTAAAACTTGAGATGATGTGGACACGTGCTGTATAAAGGAACTGACAGTTGAAATAGACAACTTTCTCCATCCAGTGAATGCCTGTCTGTTAACTCTGGTTCTACCTCAGTTTCTATCACAGAACCTCTTCACCTTCTTCCTTCACCTCAGAGTTTCCACAGTTGTTCCAGATGTTACCTGGGGATAGTGAGCGGGGAAAACAGTGAGCATGTTGACATGCACACTAATAAACTGATGGTTAACTGATTTATGGAGCTACCTGATTATTCAAGTGGTCATGTAAACAGCATAATGCAGTATGCTTTATCAGGTAAAAACTGTTACACACCTAGTTTTTGCCCAATATTTAGTTTTATTTGGCGCATGTATACGGTTAATCCAGAGATACGGAGACGGTTTCTGCTCACATGCATAATGTGAAGAAGGAGAGCATTGTTTTGCAAACCTAACAAATGACAGACTGAATCATGTAAACCCGTTTTTTCCATTCTCTCATTACTAAACTACATGTAAACATGTAAAATCAGATTCTTATCACAACCTGGCTATTCCCAGTTATTGGATTATTGTGGTCATGTCAACGTGCTCATGGTCTCTTCCTGTTTTGGTTGCGCAGTGGCAGACATGCTTCTGTTTCTTCTCCGGGACAAATCCAGCCGAGTGGCCGAGGAAAGAGCAAAGTGAAAGTGAGGCGTACAGGGATCAGATCCATACGTGGATGGTGACGTTTGTCTACAGACATGTAGAGACACTGTGACGTCAGTATTTAATACACATCACCAGTTTATATTTGTGCACCTCGGTCGTTGTTTCTGCCTTTATTGATCATAGCCTGAAGTTAAAGGATAACTACCGTTTTTTACAACCTGGACCTTATTTCTAGCAAAATATATGATCATTTACTCACCCAGATAACTTTGGTGTCATTTGAAGTCATTCGGACGAAATTAGATCCGGTGTAGCGCTGATATATCCATATAATGCGAGTGACGGGGCAGCGACACACAGCCTCTATATAACGCAACGAAACTAGTTCATTTCACCAATATTTTGTCATGATACGCTAGTGCTATTCCCCTCTGAGTCCGGGCTCGTCCGTTATCAACATCCTGGGTCAAACTAGCAGTACCAGTTACAGGTAAACAAGCCGGCTGTTGCGGGTGCGCGCGCAGCTCAGAGACGACATCTTCCAGGTCAGAGGTAGGTCAACCTACAGACCCCAGATGTTGACAGCAGACGAGCCCGGACTCAGAGGGGAATAGCACGAGCGTATCATAACAAAATATTGGTGAAATGAACTAGTTTCGTGGCAGATAATGCTCATAGAGGCTGCGCTTCGGTGCCCCGTCACTCGCATTATATGGATATATCGGCGCTACACCGGATCTAATTTCGTCCAAACGACGCCAAATGACACCAAAGTTATCTGGGTGAGTAAATGATCATATATTTTGCTAGAAATAAGGTCCAGGTTGTAAAAAACGGTAGTTATCCTTTAAGTTAAACTAGTTACATTAGTACATACATGCTTTGTATCACAGAGGACGGCAGGAGAGCATTTTATAGGATCCCACGGTTTTTGTTCTTTGTTGTTTTCTTTCAGTAAATTGTAAAATATGAAACATCAGATATAAACCACTCAGTGTTAACTTTCCTGAGGTTGGTTGCATCTCTACACCATCACACGTTTACATGTTATGCAGCATCCTCCCAGTTATTCAAAGAACCCAGTTTAGCACTGTTTGGTAAATGATGCCCTGATTAACTTCAGTGTAACCTCAGTATCTTGGACGAATGCTGTGATGGCACACAAAGAGATCGAGTCTCTGAGGGACATTGAAAGCAGCCTCATGAGTAGTTCAGGGTACACTACCAGTCACAAGGTTATTTTAGGGGAAGGAGTGAAAAGAGGAGAATGAGGAGGAGATGATGAAATGGTGACAGCGAGGACAAACAGATACTGATGTCTAATGATCCCCTCGCCTCCTCAGCTGCATGAGAAAGAGGCAGGAGCATAAAGCTGATTTGGGGAAGCCATTTTGAAGGTGGCTTTTCATGACTAAGATGAAACGGAGAACAAAACACTGATTCACTCAGCACATCTGCATAGTATCATGCAAATTCTCTCATCACCGCCCTGAGGTTACAGTTAAAGAGTCGTCTTTTAGCCCTGTTACAGTGAACGTGTCTGAGGTTGTCAGAGTGATACGAAGGCACCGTGGGGAAGGAAATCAAAGGCTCTGCTGATGGTGATTCGTGACTTCTCACCAGAGGAAAAATCTTCCCCACATCAGCTGCTGTGACAATAACTTCTTCTATGTTTTGCATATCCATCATTTTGCTGACTCACTTACCCACAGAGTGTGCGGTTGGAGAGTTCAGTGCCAACTCCAAATGTGTTGCTGCCCCAAGTAAAAGTGTTCAAGTAACTTGGGGTGTGGGTAAAGTAGAGCCATGGGATTGACAGGTGGAGGTAGCTGTTGAGTTAAGCTGCTTGTTGCTTGTGCATCACATCAGAATGACTCCTGGGAGCTTTCCTTTGGAGGTTTTCTGGGCTTGTCCCTTTGGTAGGAAACCCTCAAGATTCCCTAGAGGGAACTGAAATATGTTGCAAGGGAGAGGGACATCTGGACTACCTTACCTCGTCTGCTGCCACTGCATCCCAGCTTCAGATACTGTAGATTCCAGAAAATGGATGGATGAAAGTGTTGCTAGATAATGTCCTGTTATGCTTTGTCTCAGGCCTGTTCTTTCAATATGCCAGATACTTGCATAAATAATTGGTGGAGCTTCTGCCAGTGTTGGGTTTCTACCTCTGTTGGGTCTCTTGTGATGCACTGCATTTTGGTTTGGGGCAAAGTATCTTTGAGTTTATTTTAACTGGATCCTACCAGTCTGGGTCCTGTTCAGATTAGGTCTCTCTCTTTAAGATAGATAAATAAATAAATACAATAGCTAGTTTCCACAGGTCCGCTACAGATCGTGTCCAAAATCCTGGACCCATAAAGACCTCTAATACGTTCCCCCTGCCCCTTTTAATAATCAGATCTGATTTGTAATACTTGCCAAGGCCTCCATGGAGGCCCTACCTCACAGGGTTCAAAGGATCCACCAATACCCTGGTGCCAGACACCACCAGAGGTCCTGTGTCCATGCCTCTATGATCAGAGCCAAGTCCGATCCAGCACGTCCCACAGATGCTTAACAGATCCAGTGGAGAATTTGGAGGCCAGGTCGAAGCCTTGAGTGCTTTGTCATGTTCCTTGAGCCCTTCCTGTTCCTCCTGGATCCTCCTGCTGGGGGGCACTTTGTTGTGAGGGTTGGTGTTTGGGTTAGTGATGCATCAGCTTGGACATCAACACGAAGACAGTTATTATATTTTTGAGCATCATATCAAGTACTGTACTGTAGTTCCTTTGGTTCCTCCCCAGAGCTCATTTATGAGAGAAACAGGAGCTTAGAGAGAAAACTTACCACAGGACAGATAATCATCATGAAGAAAATAATATTTAACTGTTGTGGATCTATGTGCAACAGTTGAATGTTAAACCTTCCCATCAGTTTGAGTTTAGGTTTTTATGAACGGATCAATGAAAGAACATTTTAATATTAATTCACTGAAACTATAAAGTATTGAGTCTAAAGCTGGATACTTTGTAGGTAGAAGAGTTTCAGAGTAGCAGCAAAGCCGGTGCATGTAGCCTGAGTTAAACTTACTCAGTACAGTGTAGGGCCCGACCGATTTATCGGCGAGCCGATTAAATCGGCCAATTATAGCCCGTTTGAGACTAATCGGTAATCGGCCAAAACTTGCCGATTGTCGCCGATATTTTCAGGAATAAAATGCAGGGAATAAGACTTGGTTTTACTTTGAAAATGTTCCCCCATTTGAAAAGATCCCCGACATTAGGCTATTTATCCTGTAGAGGGCGCACCGACCTCATGACAAACTCTATCCACTATCCACTAACCACCTCACAACACTGCAGAGTGACTGATCTGGAGCAGGCAGCAGCAGGGACGCACGGAGGAGAGCGGTCCGCCTCAACGGTAAATAAACAAGTTTGTGAAATAAACAATAAGTCAACAAGTTTCAATTCAACCCACTTCACGATGTTCCCCGCTGTGTTGGTCTCGATCACGCCGAGTTAACGTTTAAGCACGATGTAATATGCAAGCTAAAGTTAGAATTAGCCATCTGCTATTAGCCTTGCTACACATATTAGCCGTGCCAGTAATGGTAGAATAAACATAACAGTACACATTACGTAATCGACTAGCTACTTCCCTCACTGAGGCAGCTGCATGTCTCCAGATAAGACCGGAGCAAAATGAGTAACGTGAGTTAAGACAGGGAGGCACCGACTGGCGGAGGGGGGGCGAGTAGTGAAAACGCTTTTCTGGTCCGAGTTTGATTCATGATAAATCCGTGGTATATTACTGAGATGATCAGTCGGTCTTCCTGTCGGCGTGAAGAGCAGTAGCTAATGATGCCTTGTTGTAGGCCTAATGTTGGATGGTTGTCATGTTAATATGCTGCTTGACTCAGCAATAAAACGGATTTGAAATTATTTTTCTGGCTTTAATTCTTTGTAGAAGTGTCTGAAAGGCACTTTGTTAAAAAAAAAAAAAAAAGTAAATATGTATATATATTTCTTAAATTAATAAAATGTTAAAAAAAACATCGGCCGATTAATCGGTTATTGGATTTTTTCCCCCCTAATAATCGGTATCGGCATTGGCCCCAAAAAATCCATATCGGTCGGGCCCTAGTACAGTGATACAGTACAGAGATTGTGAAAGTAATTGGCCAGCATGGGCTTCAGAGGCTGCACTGTCCGTTACTCCCACAGTATGAATTTATATGGCTCACAACACATTGATTGATTGCTTTACTCTCAAAACACAAGCAGCATTGAGGCTAGCAGGTTTTGTACTTACAGCAATAGAAGAAAAATGAATATGCTCATCAAAGCAAAAGTGAATAATGACCATTAGTAGTACAAAGGTGGAAGGTATGAACAAAGTTTGCATTTTGTTTAGGATAACTGAGAGATCAGGCCTGTTGGCTGTGATAGAGCTACAGCTGGTATTTCATCGGCTTCATATATAATTCAACTTCATATATTCAGATATCATGATCAAAACACTGTTCCTCGTTCAGGATTGAGTTGTGTGTTATATATTGTGCATTTGATATCTATTATTTGATAGTATTAAGTGGAGAGGCAGACCAGGGGGCTGGTACCGAGCCAGATTCAAACAAGGCACGGTACTGTTTGATTTGGACATATGTTTTACAAGAGGTAAGGTAAGGTTTTTAAGGTAAAAAAGAAGACAAAGTGTAAGTACGTGTCTGTTGTGTACCAGTTGAGGAAATATTACACCTGAAATTAAAACACAATACTTAATCTGTGCCGAGTCCACCATTCCACAGATTTAATATCAGACAGAATGAACTTCAGCTTTCCACCAGCAGATGTCAGCACTGACCGCGTCCTTCAGTGTGTCAGCACTGCTGTTCTCCCACTGGAGAAAGGGAGGGTACTGAACTTAGATAAGTGCCCACCACCACCACCCCTCCAGCGCCGGCTCTTCTGAGGGACACACTATGTAAATACTGGGGTGGGGCTAGATAACTGCTGACCTTGGCGAGCTCGTGACAGCAGCTTATCAGCCAAACAAGTCTGAGGTGGGAAAATCCTTTAGGGATATGGAGAGGAGGGAGCGTTTAACATTTGCCGCCCAGCTGCCTGCTGTAGTTAGATCATCGCTGACAAGCTGATCTCCAGCAGCAGCACAAATACTCAGATTCCCCATCGCTGCTGCTCTGTGTGCCACCCAGGGCGGAGGAGTCAAACGGCAGCTGGCACTGAGCCTTCAAGCATTCGACTTGAACGTCTTATGTTTGTCAAAGGGAGGCCTCTTGAACATGATGTGTCAAAGATAAAAAGCAGCTGCTTTTATTTCTCAGCCTCAACATAAAATAATCTCTGGAAGTGTTTTTTTTTTTTTCTTGAGACCAACACAAAGTCTGGCCCAAATCTCAACAGCCAGCAGCTGAAAACGCTAAGTATTGTTGCTGAAGCTGAAAAGACCAGATATAATCTATAAATCAGTAAATGTGAGAAATAATTTTAAATATTTTTACATATAGATCTTGAACATTTTTGGTGCTTTACATTGCCTCAGACAGCTACTGAACATCTGACCTGAGAGCTGATCTGCAGCATCATGAAGTGCGCTGCAGGTACAGCTGCAGGGCTTGTAGGGAATGTAGAGCCGGCCCAAAGGGCTGTCTGACGTCAGTGTAAAGCGTCAAACAGGGCCTTCTTTTAGGTGGCTGAAATACGTGTTGCTGTCAGTGCCCGTTAGCAGTAAAATGCTCTGCCTCCCTGTCGGTGCTGCACGCTGCTTCTCCACACAGGGGAGAGCTGACAGTAACACACTGACTAGAGATAAGTACCTCGTACAACCCCACATCACAAGACCCCAGCTATCCCTTTAAGTTATGCAGAGGCCTCTGTAGGAGTGGTAACGTAGGCCTCTAGTGTCACTGTGGTGCACTGAAGGTAATGGCCAATAATGCTACATGAAGCTATCATTTAGATCTGGATTCCCACACATTTTCCTCATAGAGCACCATTATAAATGAGCTTTTTTCACACTGCAAACTAGATCCATTCTGACTCTTTCTATTCAGATTTTTTTGATCCATGGAGGTTTTAAATTTGTTAAAATTTTCCTCGAGCCCAAAGAGACTAAATCTGTGAAGTCTGTGGTCGGAAGCTAGAAAACTTTTTTGGCTCATGCACCAGACGAGCAGTTCTCACTGGACTGAATAAGCTCCATCTTTGCATTCCTGCAGTTTATATTAAATCAATATGATGTGTCCTCCTGTCCGTGCTGACACACCATGCTGGGCTGGCTGTGTGGCTGCCGGTGTGTCTGTGTTATGAATATTCAGATTTGTTCTGCTTTGACTGTTTCAGACAACCGGCGGACAAATCTCCTGAAGCAGAGGAGCCTCAGATTAGACACACAGTGACATCACCATAATGTAGTTTGTTCAGTATCTGTAACAGAACGTACAGTACTTTATGATACATTACAACAGATTTAGATTTAGAATTAAAAAGTTAAATGTGGAAAATTTCACAGAAATGTAAGTTAGTGCGCAAATACTGTGAAGTCTTGCAGAGAAGTTAGAAGTGCAGTATGGTAGTTCTTAGATTCCAGTGCATTTTACACAAGTACAACTTAACACGTCATTTGGAAATAAAGTCCAATAATCACTTCAGCCTATTAATCTTTTCAGCGGCGTCAGCAACAAGCCAGCGCTGTGTCCACTCCAACATGAATGTTACTGCTGCAGCAGGCAAACACTTCACACCGCTGCACAAAATCTTTAACATGCTCACGGGAGCATCGGTCTGCAGCCTTCAGACCGACAGCATGCAGCAGCCAGAGGAACCTCGCATATTATTGGAGAGAAAACGAGCAGACAGTGAGGGAGAGTTAGACTCAGACTGGTGTTTGGGTAGAGAATTATAATGTTTGAAGATAATTATTCCAAATGTGTGACAAAACAGGCCTCTGGGTGGCTTTTTCAATTTCAAAGGTTAGTGGAATCACCAGATTTACATTTGTTAAGGCTTCCATAATAAAAAAGTAGGCCAACTTATCTGCTGTGGGAGGGCGAAATAAAGAGCAGGAAAAATCCTGACTGCATTGATGATGTGAGACCTCTTCAGCAGCTTCCATTACAATAGTCATGTCTTACTTGTTGCAGTGCAGAAACTAATTAAATAGTTAGTTGAGTGATTAAACATTGGTCAGTTTTTGCCGAATAATGAATGTTATGAGTCAGTTATCAGGATTATTACCACACATCTGCTGTTTCCTGCTTCAGATGTGAGGTTTGTTTTGCTCTGTCTCATATCATCGTTCACTAAATATCTTTGGGTTGTTTGCCGGTTCTGGAGGTCGGTGAAGGTGTCGGGTTTGGAGGATTACTGGCTTTGCTTCCCCCCTGCAGAACTTTTCCAATAAAAAAACTTGCCCCGTGCTGGACTGAAATAGTACTTTTAGTTTAGTTTTTACTCTTTTTCTCAGGGAACATCTGAATGTGTGGTATGTGTAAGCTGTGTAAACCAAATCATTCTAAAAGAGTCAGTGTGCACTGGAGGAGAGCTGTAGAGTCCAGAATTGATTTGACGAGTTGTAATGGGCTCCGTCTGTGGACTGTCCAATATGATGGATTATAAACTGCAGCAGGTGTCAAGTCTCTGCCATTAGATTTTCACTGATTTTTCACTGTGTGGAAAGTGCGGTGAGTGTTTGTGTTGAAATAAAGCCTGACCGATACTCCAGCTGTGGGCCGATACTTATATTGGGTGGTAAAAAGTTCTGATATCGATATACGAGCTGATATACACACTTTTTTTATAAACACCCAGGCACATGAGTTTAGAGCAACAAGTGAAACTGGGAGAAAAGTCGAGATCTCCGAGGGAAGAAGAAAACCTCTGTGAAACACCTGAACCCGTATGTAATACTATGTAACTTGGGTCGGTCAGTACGATCTACTGTAAGAGGTGCGTAATGCTTTACAGCACTCTGCCTCGCACCAACATCTGTCTCGGTGAAACTGGATCATATTTGCAGCTGCTGAGTGTCCTGATGGACAGATAGCTAACAGATAACTTGTTGCTAATGTCACCAGTTACTGCTGCTAACTGAAGCTGCCGTTAGCTAGTTAGCTCAGGAGCTTTGGACCACCAGGTTTTAGTAAGGAATGCTAGCAGGGAATGGCGCCAGAATGGGCAACAGAAGTGGAGCTAGGACAGCAGACATCAGAGGCTCAGCGTCCTCTACAGACAGGCTGACGAGGAAGCTAACTTACATGTGAATCCCCACGATGACTTCCATACAGTGAGGAAGCATTGTGTTCATATATATTTGTGAGAAAGACACAAAGGACACAGCACCACTCTGTGTCTATAGATGCACTGAGGTTAAAGAGGCAATTTGTAAGATATTGTCAGAGCTTTAGTTTAGCCCCCACCTGCAGATTCTTCTCACCCAGTCCTCTAGGGCTGCCACTGGCTCTGCAGCTAACCTAGCCACGGGCTAATAAACTGACAGTAGTTAGCTACAGCCGAGCATAGCTAGCACACAGCAGCAATATATGAATTCTGTCCAGATTTTACAGATTACTACGGAAGCCCTAAAGGGCCATGCATTCATACATTTTATTTCCTCTGTTTTCCCGTGATAACGAGTTAATTTCATTTGTTTTTTCGAGATCTCGAGTTATTATCTCGAAATAACAACTGCCGTTTTCCCAAGATAACGGGATCATTTTCTCGAGATCTCGAGATAACGAAACGTTGTTTTCCCGAGATAACGATATAATTAATTCGAGACCTCGAGATAATGACTGTGATATTATAGGCCTGAGATTATGGAGACGCCCGGGACCTGGTAGCTGGTCAGCTATGTAGTTAACAAGGACATCAGGCTCACTTAGATTGCGCCGCCAATATAGCTGAAGCCTTGCTAACCGTCTTTTTAGATTACGCACACTAATGTGTATATTATCTGTAATAGCAAGGCATAATGCTATTTCAGCCTGTCAGGCCTTGATTGAAAAGATATGTGATGCTGTGATCTATATGCTCCTGCTCCTCTGACATTGCTACACTGAATGATGTTTCCTGCAATGATTTAATATACTACACTATCATTTTGTTTTCTCAAGATCTCAAATTAATTACATCGTTATCACGGGAAAACAAAGTTTCGTTATCGCGTGATCTCGAAAAAATGATCCTGTTATCTCGGGAAAATGGCAGTTGTTATTTCGAGATAATAACTCGAGATCTCGAGAAAACAAATGAAATTAACTGGTTATCACTGGAAAACGGAGGAAATAAAATGTATGAATGCATGGCCCTTTAGGGCTTCCGTAGATTACACCTTTAAGACATCTGAATTTGTATTGTGAGAAGATCTGTGCATCTGTAATAATTCAGTTTGAACATCAAGAAAAATATTTTGAATTTCAAAAAATATCATCCTACAGATTTTATGTTGAACTTGTGTAACGATTTCACGTCACTTAGATGTTTAACAATCTGTGTGTGTGTGTGTGTGTGTGTGTGTGTGTGTGTGTGTGTGTGTGTGTGTGTGTCAGTATGTATACTGTGTACCTATGTGAACAGTAGCTGGCTGATCCTTACTGATACTGAGTATCCACTGGCTTGTGACACAGTGTTTCTGCTGCTCATGTGGCACTGAGGCACAATTACTGAAGCATGACAATAAAATGCAGAGCATGAAATTAACTGTGCACCCCCCCAACACCACCACCTCTCTTTCTCTCATCCCTCCCTTTCGTTTTTTCCCCCTCATTTGACATTGACTCCCATATTTTTGCTATTCCTCCGGTATCACAGTGAGAGAAAAGCACCCTGACAGAAGCACAGTGAGGGCTTACGTCTACTCTCGGCTGTAAAAGATAACAAATAGCTTGTATTTTTCCCACCTTGTTGTATTGCTGTTGGGCTGTGTTAAAATAAATGACATTTTTAATACGTGGAGCAGCAGAGGGACCCGCGCCGAGCCTCAGTCTATTTAGATACTATGCATTCTGTATCATTGTATTAAATGCTGGAGGATTTCTTGTGAATGGCTTTGCTAACTCCTCAGGCGTCGCTGCTATAATACAGTGTAGACGAGGCCTATTGAGTACACGGGCTTAAATCTGTACACAAACACACACATCAACACACTGTTCCCCCTCTCCCCTGTGACAGGCGGCGAGATGCGCCTCAGTGAGCTGAGTAACGACCTAATCATGAGCATCCCAATAATAAATAGGCCTTGTTCATAGTCCACTAATCCCAGTCATTTAGCCCTGGTGTGGCAGCAGAAATCAATTACTGCAGCTGAGCTCCCAGTATAGGACCCTGCTGTCTGCTGTCCAGCTGCACCCAACACACTCGCACCTTCAACTCCATCTCAATATCAATTAAATAAAGAAATCTGAGAATCAGAAACACACCAGCTCAAAATGATTTGGCTCGATTTTATTCAGACTGTAGATGAATAACTGTGTTAGGTATTGTAAGTCACCTAGTTGTGTAACTGACCTAACTCATGTCACGTAAGCACTTCACTTACATTAACGTTAGTCGTGGCGTTTACGCACATTAATAACTGACAAATAAATCACTCTTGATTCTTGGTGGCGAACAGGAAGTGAGCCTCGCCCTCTGGGGGGAGAGTCCAGTATGACTCCGCCCAGCGCCTGACTCAGGCTCTGTATACTGAGGTGAACCTACTGCATCGACATTAGAAGCTGCTGCGAGTCATAAACATGAACACCTCTGTCATTCCTACCATCCACCCCATATGAAGTGAATGTGGCACAATAAAAAGATGCTATCCTGTTGAATTATGGGAACTGTTGGCTCCAATGTTTTTGTGACTGGAGCCATACAGGAGCAGACATTTGGATATCTGGGCCTCTCCTGCTCAGGTCCTATCCCATCTCTTTATAATCCGTCTCTTGTGAGTCTCCTAATCTGATAGAATTGATTTACTACGTCGCTGCTCTACACCTTTTAAATTATATTAAATTATGACTGATCTTTATCTCAGTTTCCTTTTCTCCTTTATCATCTCTGCTGTGCCTTTACAAAACAACTTGTGATCTTACATCACACTTATATAAGTGTTTATTAAATATAAATCAAAGGTTTAACAATAGGAACAACATTTTTAATTGTACACCTGTTTAAGCTGCTCGGCCTTCATTTACTGGCATGATGCTTTATTGAGAATCAGACCTTGTCAAGTTATTGTTGCACAGCCCTGTGATTCTGTGTAGATGATGCAGATTGATTACATTTATATAGAACAACTATTAAATAATATTTCGATAAAACAAAAAGAACGTAATTAAGTTGTCTCCTTGAAAAGTATTTTATTAACAATGTGGTAGAGTTGTCCGTGTTGCTCAGAATCAGAGAGCACACAGAGGGTGGAGTGATTCCTAAAAAACAATTTGCCATCTGTGCTTAATGGCATCGAAAGGCTGTCCACCGACCTGCACTGCAGGGAGCCGACCCAAGGCCAGCACTTTAATTACATACGTAAAGAGAGACCAAGTTAAAAAGAAATAAAAGGAACAAGAAGCCGAGCACTGCTTTGAAACAGTCCTCTTCCAAACCGAAGCGCTTTTAGAAAATGGAGTAGGATATTTTTGGATCGTAGCTGCTGATAATGTACCAAACTGTTTTTAAAGTTCATCCAGATCTTAGCCTTGAATAGAAGACCTGAAACAGGTAAACTCTCCACTCGCCATAGAGAAGCGGTAGGGACTGTGTTGTTGGATGTGCAGTACTGGTGAGACTGAGTTCTGATCCATGAAGGCCGGCTCTAGATAGATGATGTTGATCGCGTGGTTTACGTTGGCCGGCGTATATCGGCTTGTTGCTGGCATCATGTGTAGTTGTCGAGAAGATGAAAATATCAACAGACTAAATGTTACTTGGGAAATATGCCAAATATATAAATTAACTGACGGCAAATTAAATATTGCCAAGCTTTAATAGAAACATACATAGAAAAAAAAAACTTTTATATAATATATTTCTTACTCCCTCCATCGTCTGATACCAGAACCGGATACATGTATAAATGGACACTGCAGTGAAGTGGCTGTATGAAACCACGGTGTCAGTGATCACAGAGAAGACTGACCGCAGGTCGAACAGAATCAGTCTTCCTGGACAGCGAGGGCTGTGTGGAGTGAAGTGAAGACACCTCTCTGTCATCTTTAACTTCATCAGTAATAACTCATTTTAAATGTCAGTGTAACAGATCAGCTGTTGTCATTAGCTTGTATTTCTTTGTGATTATAAAGTAATGATTTGATTACGGCTGCAGCACAGCAGCTCGGATGACATTTGAGCTGTGATTAAATCACTTGGCTATCCTATCGTTTTCCACAACAAAAACAAAAAAGCAAATGTAAATGAGAGAGATTTTGAATCTGCTGAATTAAAACACAATATGAGTGATGATGAATTGCACTGACGGATCAGTGTCAACCAGAACAGACTTGATGACGGTTGAATGTAATCTCTCAGCTCACTGACAGACGCGTCCACAGTTATTTTATTCCATCTTACCAGAAAGCAGAGCTACACGAAAATGTTTTAAATGTCACACTGATGATTGATAAACACTCTCTGGTCAAGAAGGTGCGCTATAGTTTAAACCTCTAGTAGTCTAGATGTACACTTCTGCCAGTCTCAAAGAGGGGCTTGTGTGCTTAGCGTTCTTGACTTCTGACTGGTGTGCACATTCAAACACAAGGATCCAAGAGCTGTTTAACTATTTAATGAGTATGGAAGGTTGGATGACAGGATGGATGATTTTCTGTACAATACATGAACATAAATCAATATATTGCCATATGTGCCATAACCAATACAAAAAGTGCATGACAATTACAATATTAAAGGGGAACTCAAGTTTTTTGACACCTGGACCTTATTTATAGGTGTAATTATGCTCATATACTCACACAGACAGTTGTAGTGCAGCTTGGAGTCCTTCGGACGTTAGTTAGATCCAACCGATCATGACTGCAGCGCACGGGGGCCACGGCAATGGAGCTTCTACATAGGAATTATCTGCCGCGAAACTCGCTCATTTCCACCTACATTTTGCCATGAATGGCCAGTGTTATCATCATGTCAGCTCAGCTACCTTGTTGTCGTCAACCCTGTTTCTCCTTTATTTCTCCTGCATAATAGCTTCAGTCTGTGGTCTGTATTCTACACAAGCCATTACTATAAAGTACAGATATCCAAATTTGCCAAGTTATTTACTTATAAAGCAAACAAATTCATGGAAAATGACCCTTTATGCATGTTTAGACTACTTACTCAATCGAAAGTTGGCCGCTCGGTCCTGCTGGCTTTGGCTGGGTCTTCCAATTTACTTTCAGGACATGGAAAAAAGTCTCTACCACAGCCCGGTTTATCATTGCCGAGAAATCCTCCAGAGTAGTCGGACATATATTTATGGAGAGATCAATACGTGTATGCCCTGGTCTCAAGTCCCACTCTGAGCAGCAAATACATTCCTTTTCTGTTGCCATCGGTGAGCAGTGTCCACAAGAGCACCACCAGTTAGCAGCTATTCGTGGACGTGCAGCGGTTTCTTGTTCTTGGGCCAGCTGTTTGGCTCTCTGCCTCCGCGTCCTCCTTTCCTCCTCGTCAGTGTATCTAAACGGTAAGGACACCCATCATACTCAAAGTCGTCGTCCGACACCTCTACATCAGATAAATATTCTGCCATGTTGCACAGAAATAGCCAACCAAAACAAAATGAAACAGCTGAGTTTTTGTGGCGCATGTCTATGACGTCATCTAAAGTTTGTTTGAAAAAATCCCCAACGACAACAAGGTAGCTGAGCTGACATGATGACAACACGGGCCATTCATGGCAAAATGTAGGTGAAATGAGCGAGTTTCGCGGCAGATAATTCCTATGTAGAAGCTCCATTGCCGTGGCCCCCGTGCGCTGCGGTCATGATCGGTTGGATCTAACTAACGTCCGAAGGACTCCAAGCTGCACTACAAGTATATGAGCATAATTACACCTATAAATTAGGTCCAGGTGTCAAAAAACCGGAGTTCCCCTTTAATGCACCCACTAAGGTTAACAACCGTCAAAGCCTTCACTGTGATTCTGTAAATCAAAAAAAAAAAAGGTAAATACAGGAAAACATAAATAAATAATATATACGCTTCCTTACAGGGTTAAGCTTCTCACAGGTAAGTAGAGGTAGGAATCAAACAACACCAGATAATACACCACAGTCGTGGTGCCATGGTCCTGGTCTTGGGAACACACGGCCATGCTGCCAGGAGCTAAAGGCAGACAGAACACCTGGAGATGCTGCGGCGGTGCCTTCTTCATCCACCTCACCATACACCTCTACTCCACCTCATATATCCACTATGAGAATAAATGAGAATAACACCTGTATGCTGCGTTCTCAAGTTCAATACACTGTTTATTATCAGAGATCAGAAAGAAGTGAGATGTATCACTCCTTGGAGACTTCAGTTATCAGCTCTGGAAGATAACCATGTGTCTAATTCAAAATATTATTGATTAAGACTTTTTAAAACAAGTTGAAAGTCTTCTGGATGTAGTCTGCTTTCTACTGTTCCCTGTTTTTCTGGCGTGTTCATGATGACGACGGACACATGAGGGAAAAAAACAGGAAGGCAAACTCGTCCACTGGCAATGTGAACAAAGTTCTTTGCCGATAATAAGCAGGTTTACCTGCGTGAAATAAAGTGTACACGCTAATTTCGGTGTCAAAGTGCTGCTAACTGCTTGCAAATGTTATAACTGATCATTATAAATTTTTTCTTCATTTTTTGCTACAGTGTGAATGGTAACAACAGTCGGATCATTACAGAGACTCAGATTGTGTTTTGAGACGGAAGGCTGATCTTTTTGTTCGTCTTGTCTCAATGATCATGACATATATTATTTAGTTCATGGATGCGCTCAAAGACCAACTTTATTCATTTGTCCTCCACCTTTAATTGCAGCACAGCCATTATCCTCCAGCCAGTGGCTGCACTCATAAATTTTCGCTTTTGTTACTGCGCAGGACGTCTGCAGCAGATCACTTACATTTGTCCAATAATATGAACCCAGCTAAAAGTTCCCATCAAGTCAAAATCAATACATAAGTGTTTTTATCACATATGTCTTGCCCTACATCTCACCTATATGCCAGTATCTGGCCCGACAACGACCAACAAGTCATTTTTGTTGGTATTCTTCGTATTGTAGAGTTTGTAATTAGCTGGAAAATGATAAAAAACATTGATGAATCATCCTGCTCTGTGGGGCGTAGACACATTATTCGTTCCAATAAACGCTGTCTGAATTTTTATGATGCAGCCAAGGATGTTTGAAAAGGATGCCACCAGAGCTAGCTACTGCTAACCAGAGGCTGCTGGTCCGGTGTACGCAGCCTCTGAGAACAACGTAGGCTATGGACAGATATAACAGCTGTGTTGCTAAAACGACCTGTGCTCATGGTCCTGTCTGCTTCCAATCAATCACCATGACAAAACATGAAAACATCTGAAGCAAAGAGCACTCCGCTAGTCATTTCATGGGTACTTCAAGAGCCTGAAGTTGAACCCCTTTCTATTATTTTGATCACAGATGGATTTAGAATCAATAATTGATCCTAAATCAAACGATGCCTCCTCTGTGGAGGCCTGCACGTCTGATTGAGCCTCTCCTCGCCTGCCTAGTTTATGTTTACAGTGTTTTGTTCAGACGATTCTGAAATTCTACAAGCCGAAGTGAAAACTACCATTTTAGCATGAAAATCAACTGGGGGAAACTGCTGCAGGTCAAAAGTTAATCCAGTTACGTTACACAATGAAAGCATTTCAAGGTTCCTTCTCTCCGTCCTTCACTCCTCACTGTCCGTTTACTCACTCCACCTTCTTCTGTCTTTGTCTTTCTCCTGTCTTATGAGCCTCCACTCCCTTATTCTTTCACCCTCTGCCATCCATTACGCACCACCCATCAAAGTGTACACACACACACACACACACGCACACACCCCTCCAGCCTTTTATTTACTGTCCTTGCCAACTGTGTGAAGAGGATGAGTGTGGAGATACCCAGAGGCATTCTGCACCGAGCTCCTGTGTCTCTGTGTTGTCCCACAAATTAACCCGTGTGTCTAATTCGCTAACGGTCCATTTGATTGGATGCCGCGTGTGTGGAGATGGGGGGCGGAGGCCAGCGTCAGCCTATCCCAGAGCAGCGTACCCCTCAGGCTGTCAGTGAGCAGCATTGCCATGGTGATGTCATGCTCTAGCTTCGAGCCCGCCTCCGTCGGACAAACCATACTGATTGCTGGAAGAGAGCGGAGAGAGGAGCGATGATGAATCTGATGATGAGGCTACGAGCCGTCGGCAAACTGGTGCCAGAACCTCATTCTGATCTGTTCCCAGAACCAGCTTCCCAACACATTCAGACAGAAATAGCTCTGACAGGACTTCAGGTGATCTGGTTGTTTTAAGGCGCGGGCTGTTGTTCTGAACTGAAATCACAGCTTTACTGATCAGACACATTTTGTGAACATTTAATTCATTAATAAGGATCTGCTTTTTTTCATTGATTCATTTTGAAAACATGACAAATCAGTGCTCTAACAGGCCTTTCACGTGCATGACAGAGGAGTAAAACATGATATGACAATACTGCTTCCTCTTGGACCTCCTTGTAACTAAGCAAAAATGGCAAATGATCACAAAATCGCATTAAAACCCTGTGATGTTCAGTGCAGTCTGTACATCATTTAAAAAAGACAACAATAACTGTAGCTGACTTGGTTTAAAATACAATTCAAAATTATTTATTTGCTCAGCAAACTATGACAGCAACACTGACCACTACTCAGATTTTATTTGAAGACATTGAGCTGAAGTGATCAGCAGCAAACTTCAGTCGAGCTTTAAGGGGCTGCGTCTGGATCAAGAGCTTCTTTCTTGTACGGCAGCCTCTCAGCCCATGTTGATGGAAAACACACCTGACTGTGGAAACTGACGCCTGTCTTCCAGCAGCTTCTAATTCATTGCAGACTTTTTGGTTGACTCTTGATCATCCTGACCAGTTTTCTCTCAGCAGCAGGTGATGGTTTGTGTTTTCTGATTGTGGCAGGAACAAAACTGTACCATGCACTACCATTACAAACAGCTGTTTGCACAGTTGATCTTGGGACCTGTAACTGCTTTGAAATGGCTCCAAGTGACTTTCCTGACTTGTTCAAATCAATAATGAGCTCTTTCAGATCAATGCTGAGCTTGTTAGACTATCCTATTGTAGTGTTTGTGGCTGAGTCTAATGGGTGTATCAACAAGCCTTATTAAAATGGACCCAGAATCAGAGTCACTCAGACAACTGGACGTGTTTCAGTTTGTTGAAGACGTCTCACCTCTCATCCAAGAGGCTTCTTCAGTTCTAACTAACTGGAGGAGCTGCAGGCTTTTAAACTCTATATTTTATAATATATATCTATATCTTTATATTATTTAGCCTTTTCTTTTCATTTCAGTATTTTTTCTAGAATTACTTGATGAATTCAATAGATTTTGTATAAAATGACCATCAGTGCTCAAACCAGTCAAAATGTTATGAATGATAATGATTTAACTAATTTATTTTTCTTTTCCAAGAATTGTTGGATTTAATTTGAAATTATCACAATTATGTTGATTGTTTTCCCTCATTTAACGCTAATAAAAACCCATTATTTTGTCTTAATCATCCTTTAAATATTATGACTGACTTAAAATAGAGTCATTTGTTGTTTTTGTTTAAGGCTATAAAATAAAAAAACCTTTAATAAGGAATTCCAAAATAAGGAACCCGACAATTTAAATTGTTCATAAAATAACCTTCTGTCAACTGAGGAGGAGGTTCTGATGTCGCGACAGTTTTAATATAAAATTGTTCCTAGTGCATTTTCAGGCAGAAAAGCTCATCTGGTAATCTCTGGCGACTTGTTCCTGTCATTGCTTTGTCATTATAGCCCAGATGACACTCATGTCAAATAGTCCTGTGGGAGCATGCCTTGTGTGTGTGTGTGTGTGTGCTGGTGTGTATTCATAGTGTGTGTGGTGGGGGTTACAGAGGTTAAGGGGAGCTAATTTCACGGCTTTTTATTTGCACTGGTCTCAGGAGAGGAGCTCTCTATAAGCATTATCACTTCCAGCTGGTTCAAATGGGACAGACGGGACGGGACCACCCCCCCTCCTCACTCACACACACACACACACACACACACACACACACACACACACACACACACACACACACACACACACACACACACACACACACCACAGACACCATTCAGGGCCTTGTTGTAAAATATTTTCTCATTAGATTATATACCTCTGTTCTTATTGCTCATTTTCATTTTGATTTTATTGTATTGTAACTTAACAATGATTTTGACCTAAGTGTTTGTATAAGTGGGATGTTTTATTCTCTTTTTAATAACTTTGAACTTCTCTTACTGAGTCCTCGCTAAATGCTCCAGCAGAAAAACACATTTTAGACCCAAGTGTACCCTTTTAAAATTTGTCTCAACTGCCCCAGTGCTCTACTGGACAACATGGAGTTAATGAGATGACAGTACTTTAGATTTAACTTCCTTACTGCTGAAACACAATTGACATAAAATGATAAAATCACTCAAGGCCTGGATCTCCAACTGGGGTCTGTGAGCCCTAGAGAGTTACCACAGTGGGGGGATACACTTATCTGTATTATTATCCCCAGTGTACAGATCTTATAGAGCAAAAGACTCTGACTCCACCTCAGAGACCACCGGAGACTGTGCAGATGATGTGGCTAAGGCAGCTAACATTAGCCATGCTACAACTGCTGCCGACTTGTTCATACATGGAGCTATAGGCTGAACTGTAGAATATAGGCTGAACTGTAGAATATTTTTTACTATGTATGTAGTAGGTGGTGCTTGCTACATTTTTTTATTAGCTAAGGGGTCAGCAGGGTTTAGCAGCCAATAATGCCCCCAAACGGCCACATTTCCATCTAGATTTGACCTTTAGACAGAGCTATCTGAACACGTGTGAAGAGGATAAACCTTGAACAGACGATGTTTGACTCCATCCTTCAGGCAGAAAGCCAACATTGCACATCAGATATCTAGGGCTGCACAATTAATTGAAATATTATTGAAATCCCACTGGCTTATCTCCACGATACTATCATATGTATATTGTCAACATGACATCCATATTTCATTTCTTTAATTTCACGGTTATTGTCAGAACAGGTTTACAGTCCAGACCTCTAACAAATGTCACATCAAGATTTTGATCATTATTTTTCACTGAAAATGTAAATTGTGATACAATAGTGATCATTGCCACATATCTTCATCATATCATGCTTCCAAGATAATAAACCACTGTGATTGTAGCTCTCAGCAGTTCTTTAAACGTTGTTTCCTGTTTCTGACTTTTTCTGTCCTTGTTTGTTTTTTCTCTGCTCCATCACCTGTAGGTGCATCGGCGGGCAGCGGAGCGTCTTCGAGACTTGTGCTGTGCCAACCGGGGTACTTTCATCAAGGTGGGTCAGCACCTGGGTGCTCTGGACTACCTGCTGCCTGAGGAGTACACATCCACACTGAAGGTGCTCCACAGCCGAGCTCCTCAGAGCAGCATGGAGGAGATCCGGCAGGTCATCAGAGAAGACCTCGGCAAGGAGGTGAGTCAGAATACACTGGATTTAATTTCAATAGGTTTGATTTTGGCATCATCCAGGTGAGCACGATAAAATACTGAAATGATATCCGGCCCTCATCTGACACAACTTAAGCCTGAATTGTATTTTGCTCTACATATACAGTAGCATTAATCTTGTACTTTAAAAGAATCTCATGTAAAGAAAACAGGGAACATCTGTTTTAATTATCAAACATGAACTTTGAAAATCACCAAATATTGTTGATGATTTTAAATGTAGTTGCTAGAATCACTGCAGGTGCTCTCAGAGAAAGACAATGTTCAACGTACATGTCTATGCACTCCTGGATGATTCATGCATAGAAGACACACCAGATCCTGTAAAGTGACATTAATTCTTTCTATTTTGTACATATTCAATTCATTTATTCCTGCATGTCTTTGGGTTTATAGATAGATTGTTAGATGCGGAGTGTGCTGTATGGCAGGCTCACAGTTTGCTGCCTCGCTCTCTGAAGGTAAGAGCACTTGCCTTCTCCTGTGTGTTCGCTCTGCAGAGAGCAGAAAAAAGGGCAAATAAAGCAGAAGTGGATATGTCTGACATTCTGTCCTTATTTAATTTCATAAACAAGCCATACTCTGATGCAGCTGTTAATGCTGCTGTTAGTGCAGAGCGCAGAGTTTGCTCTCAAACTAGTTGTTATGACAGCCTTTTAGAGCCTGCTGGAGGCAAGGCAATCGTTCTGTTATTCTCAGAAACAGAACATTGGTCTTTTCCGTCTGCCGCATACTCCACAGTGTTGTGTGTGTGTGTGTGTGTGTGTGTGTGTGCACTTGTGTCTGAGTGTGTGTGTTAAAGAAATGGCTGTGGTATAATTAGTTGAGTACATTACATCAGGAAACACAGGAACAGTGAACATGTTGCCCTCTTCACTCTGACGAAGCCTCGGTCAATCCATAAATTTCTAAATTAGACAAAATGTGGCAAAATCTGTTGTGTAACTATGTTTGTGTGGTTGTGCTGATATACACCGCGAGACAAAATACATTTGTCGACAATTCTGCCATGCAGTTTACACCACGGTAGCTGTTTGTTTGATATCTGAGTGTATTGGCTGTCATGGGTTGCATTACAAATCACTGATTGTGATGGTTGGATATGCTTATGTGGCAGTATTAGATGTTTATACGATGGTGCAAGAATGTGCGTCATCTGTGTTTAATTGAAGTGGCGTACAGAGGAGATGCAGGCTCAGGTACTTCTGAGCTCTAAATGAATTAAAGATTAAATATCAGACTCAGCTTTACTGGCCATGTATGTGTACTAAAACAAGGAAAAACAAGTTTGCTGTCAGTGTACAGGGAATAGTATAATAAACATGTAGACTAATATGTGCAAGAGAGTGCAATTGTAATGAGTGCAGCACATTATGGAGGAGTTCTGCATTAAAATGTCTAAAAACAACATGACCTGTGTTGAGGTGTGTACATACATTATCCTCAATGTGAACCCAGAGAAATTTATTAATTTGTTCAAGTCAGGTGCGTTCCTTTGGTTGCTTATCTGTCTGTAGCCCTTCTCACACAGAGACTCTGCATTATCGCTGCAACGAAGGCTCACCTTTACAGCGCCTTTGTTTGTTCACACTGAACCGAGCAGCATCGGCTTAAAGCCGCTCCAGTGTGTCAATTCATACAGCACACCGGCGCTGCGGAACCAAAAGAGGTGTGACGGTACACATCATGACGTTGACATCCGGCCGACTCTTTATAATCATATGGATGCTGTTAGAAAGTGTTGTGATTGAGATCCCACTATACATCCTGGAAAATTGCAAAGTTAGTTCTGCCGGGGACAGATGCTGTTTTTCAGGCAGAAGTTTGATGAAGAGTCGGTAGGACAGACAGGATGACAGACAGGATGACAGAGGCTTTTCCACATACAACGGTGGCATTTTTTTCCTCATTTAAGTTGCCAAAGACAACGTTACCACTTTACTGTTGTTTGGTCTACTGTGGTTGGTGGTATGGTGTTTCATGGTGTATTGACCCCCAGCAAAGTGAGTTCGACCGCAGGATCATTTCCCCCCAAACAGCCAGATAACTTTACTGTACAGTAGCTTTGAGTTGGCAAGCAAAGGCATGCACCAAGGGTGTCTGTTCAGATCGACCTCTCACTCAACTCCGCACTCACCAGAGACTCCATTTCTCTCTCTACTTTTCCTGTAACGTTGCGTTCATGAAGTAAAGTACGTTCCCCCTCCAGCTCCAGTCAGCAGTCAACATTACAGAATATAAACACCCGACAATGGAGGTCGCCTCCGGATGACTGCTGCAGTCAGGTTGATAAACAGGAGTGAAGATAAATCCCAAAAGTTTAAAAGTAATCTCTGAGCTCTCCTCCCGTCGGTAAACGGCTCCGGATCAGTAGAATCTGATGTGACTCCAGGCTCAGTAATGTGGTGCAGTACATCACAGACTGGTCCACAGGCTTGCACACAACACTCGATTAAATGTCCTCAGTAAACAAATATTCAAATAATCAAGCGAGTTGACAGCTTTTCTAACACAGCCAAACATCAAGCAAGTGCAACAACTCAAAACAAGTAACTTAGCAAGCAGCTGTTATTATCTACTATTCAACAGTAACAAGTCCAGCTCAGTCTGCCTGCTGCAGTTTTTTATTTATTGAAGCTGTCACTAACGACTAAAAGCCACCCTGAGATTTACTCTCGTCTCTCGCCTCTTGCTCGGTCACTGTCTCTTTTTCTCCCCAAAGCTTTCTCGGTCATCATCCTCTTAGGTCTCCACCTCTGTCATGATGTCCATAGAGGCTGCTGAGTCTGGTTCTGGTGCCCATTACGGCCTTTCACCTGAAAACCTTCTCCTCCCGGCGGTGGAATGATGCTCTCTGGCAGTGCTCCAAACAGACTCAGCTAGCAGAGCTAAGTTGTAGCTACTCTACGCAGTGGTTACAGGTTGCTTTCAGGAAACTCCAGGAAAAGATCAGAGAGAAAACCAGGAAACATTTTCTCCGTAAAATATCAAGTTTCAGCAGTGCTTCTCCTTTGGGTGCAGCCAGTACAGAGCAATCACAGTGGATAAAAAAAAAAATCAATATTCCAGCGCACACCGGGATATGATTGACATTCATGAACAGTTACATTAAAAGCTCTCGCAAGTGGGCACTGGAATATTGGTTGATTCTTTTTTTTTTTGATCTACTGCGATTTTTAAGCTGTTATTTTAAAGGATGATAGTTGGATAATTTTGTTTTAAAGGGGAAAAAAATCAGCAGTTTAACCACATTTCCACAGTAAATGTGTACATTTTGCTACAATGCAGCATACAGTATTATCAGGATAAGCTCAGTCAACATAAGTCAACAATGTAACTGAGGGGGAGCATTGTTAGGATAGGAAAAAAGCATACCGAAATGTGACACACTTCAAAAGTTATTAGAAAAAAGTGATGGAAAGCATAAATGAGTGGAATGTACTAATAAGATGAATATGAGCTGCAATCACAGTCAACTCCAGTTGCTCCCCTGTAATTCAAAGCCACTACTAAAGAATTTTCTCTTCTTTCTTACTCATGTTTTAAAAATTAAGGTGTGCATTCAGTTTGATTTCTTCCTGTATGTGTGTGGCGCATCATTATCCCTGAAAAGATGGTAATATAGCTTCTCTGCCTACAAAAGGCGGCAGCAGAATGAATCAGCCCACATCCCTTTTGGAGTGGCAGGAGAAGAAGTGACACTGATGAGCAGTGCCAGGCTGCTCTGGAGTCAGGGGAGCAGCTACAGCATCATTTCCGTTCAACTACACATGCTTTATTTTTAACACGTGTATGCATTCTCATGTCTGTGTGATCAGATCTCATACACAAGTAGTGAGTAGAGGGTAGTGTGTGGTGCCGTGCTGTTTTCAGCACCATTTGTAGTGACATATGCATTCCCACTGTGCATGGATTTGGAGAGCCGTGCCTTCGCCCTGGCTGTCATTTCCCCTCCACAGTGAAACTGCTGAAAGGACAGCTTGTGCAATATGTCGTTTTACCAAACAGAATCTGTTTCCAGGCCGAATATCACATTTAGTTGGTGCTGAGGCATAACAAAAGGAAACATAAGTGCATCATGGGTACTTGGGGTCTTGTCAAGGCAGGGTGAGCATGATTGTAGGGACATCTGTGAACATTCAGGAAGACGCAGTACATTCTCAAACCCACACTCGTCTAGCCAAAAAATAGAAAATGACTTGGAAGCTTTCAGCTGATGGTGTTATGTTTTGTAACACACGGTTTAGACTGCATTATCCTGTTTAAAAAAAACTAGTCTGGTTTTATTTGTATTCTTGGGCAATGGGATTGTTAAATTAGCTCTTTTTATCTAGCAGTTTTAAGGAGTTGAAACATAATGAAGGCGCACTGCCAGCTGTTTTGCCCAAAACACACTTTTCTCAGGCACTTTTGAAGTGGCTGCGCCTGTAGTGAAGAGTCTGTGTGTGCTGAAACCAGCACAGCCTCCAACTCGGTATATTAATCTAGACGGATAGGCAACCACATGAACTGGCACTGCCCAGTAACGGATGTGCGTCAAATATTAATATGCCATAAAGCCACTCTGTGACACGGAGCAAGTACAGCCTTTACTCTGCCTTTTAACCTGGGTGGTGATGTGTCACACTACTGCTACTACTACTACAACAGCTACTACTACTACTACTGCTACTATTACTATTACTACTACTACTACTACTACTACTACAACTACAACGGCTACTACTACTACTACTGCTACTATTACTATTACTACTACTACTACTACTACTGCTACTATTACTATTACTATTACTACTACTACTACTACTACAACTGCAATGGCTACTACTCCTTCTACTGCTACTATACTACTACTACTACTACTACTACAACTGATACTACTACTGCTCCTGCTACTGTTACTATTACTATTACTACTACTACTACTACTACAACTGCTACTACTACTACTACTACTACTGCCACTGCTAGTACTTGTGCTGCTATTGTACCACTGCTACTGCTACTACTACTGCTACTACTTCCACTGCTACTACTAATGTTACTACTAATACTACAACTGCTACTACTACTACTGCTTGTGCTGTACTACTATAAGTGCTACTGCTACAACTACTACAACTACTACTACTACTGCTACTACTTCAGCTGCTACGACTACTGTTACTACTCCCACTGCTACTACTACTACTATTACTTCCACTGCAACTGCTACTAGAGTTCTCAACGGGTCGGGTCGGCCTGACAAACCCGACGCGACCCGCGGGTTCGGGCTGGGTTCGGGTCGAAAATATAAGCAAGTGACTCGGGTCGGGTCGGACCTCGGGCTTAATTTTTTTTGATCGGCGGCGTCGGGCCGCGGGCCGGGGTTCGGGCAGATAATTCATGTTGATGTGTCGGGTTACATCGGGTCCGGGCTTTAAAAGCCACGGGCCGGGTCGGGTCGGGTTGTAATTTTCAGGCCCGTTGAGAACTCTAACTGCTACTACTACTACAACTTTTACTACTGCTACTACTCCTGCTGCTACTACTACTATTACTATTACTACTACTACTACTACTACTGCTACTACTTTTACTGCTACTGCTACTGCTACTATATTACTACTACTACTACTACTGCTACTACTTCCACTGCTACTACTCCTGTTACTACTAATACTGCTACTACTACTCCTGCTACTACTTCTGCTACTACTACTATTACTATTACTACTACTACTACTGCTACTGCTACTATACTACTAGCACTAGCACTACTGCTACTACTAGTACTACTACTACTGCTACTGCTACTACTACTACTACTGCTACTTCTACTACTACAACTGCTACTACTACTACTACTACTACTACTGCTTGTACTAGTACTACTACTGCTAATACTGCTGCTACTACTGCCATTGCTACTGCTACTATTACTACTATTGCTACTGCTACTACTACTACTACTACTACTGCTAGTAATACTACTACTACTGCTACTACTGCTGCTGCTACTACTACTACTACTACTAGTACTACTACTACTAGTACTGCTACTGCTACTACTACTGCTGCTACTACTACTGCTACTACTACTGCTACTACTACTACCAGTACTACTACTAGTACTGCTACTACTGCTACTCCTACTGCTACTACTACTACTAGTACTACTACTACTACTAGTTCTACTACTAGTACTGCTACTACTACTACTACTGCTACTACTACTACTGCTGCTACTGCTACTGCCACCACTACTACTACTACTACTACTACTACTACTTCTGCTGCTGCTACTGCTACTGCTGCTACTGCTGCTACTACAACCACAACCATCAGAATACCTAATACGTCTGATGAGGTGAGTTCAGAGTAGGGTGGTTAGATTGGCGCAGTCACAGATGTTTTTGTGGAGAGCGTTCCATCACAAACAAATAAAGGCCAGGCAAACGCAAGCAAACAAGCCATTAGGGTGTGAATAATGGGATGGAAATACATGGACTGCAGCTTGTATGGGGCGTTCTGTATAATGTACATCTCCACAGCAATAATTCTGTGCTGAGTTTCATTGACGGTGATTTAACAGCATATGTAAAATGGCAAAATGGAAGGGATTGGAAATGATTAGTAGCTGAATACAGTATTTGAAGAATGAAGAAGAAAGAATCAGAAACACATGAAACTGGAGAGTGTACAGCACAGATTCCTCCTCTAGTACCAGACCCTGGACCTCTTACATTAAGACAGGGATGTTAGAGTTTTTATGGCGGAGACTCACTAAAGAAATCTCTCTAATTTTTTCTCCTCTCTGCTGTAATGATTTATGTGTCTCCATCCAGCTGGGGCTGTGGCTGGCTGCCAGCAGCCAAAATGGCCACCTTGCCATGCTGACACAGACGCCGATGTGCTGCCATCCAACTGTGAGGCCTCGGGGGCCATTTTATTTGTGCCATAACTCATTTCAGGGAACGTATGTCACTGCGGGTCTGCCCTCTGGGAGTGGAGCCCACGCGCATACATTACCATGTTTATTAACTCCACAGCTGAGATTAACATAAGCAGTGTTTGGGTGCTACGACTGTTGAACCAGATTCTACAGGCGCTGGTGATTCAGCCAGAACTGCAAACACTGTAAACATGACGAAGAGGTTGGACTGTTAGTGCGGACCCTCTTTTATTCTAACACTATCTAAAACCGATCCAATAATCTTAATTTCTCAGATGTCTCACCGCTGCTTAAAGTGACAGGCCCACCTGAGAAATTACATGTTTCCTTAACCCATGTAGGCACTGTGGATGTCAGTTCCCAGTGGATACTCATCGTCGTACTGGCTAGACACTGGTGGGTGCAGACAATTTCATTCCATTTAGCATATTTGCATAATGAATAGCTCAGCTGTTCCCACACAGGATCCCGTGCTGCTTGCATAATTTATCATCCGATGGCATCTTCTACAGGGCTCATGTTCAGCCTCTACCTGATGGGCCAACATCATGTTCAAATTAGCCTCTTTATGTTTCACTAGGTACAAACAACAGGGGAATTCCCCCCTTGGTACAGTTTGAAGTATGAATATGAATGGAGACGTCCAGTCTCTCTCCAAACCAAAACCAACACAGGCAAAGCATGCTAAATAATCTTCTGTAGTAGATGAAGAAAAGTGAAGTATGGCTGGGCAAAATATAAATGTCATACCCGTATTGTGATATGGGACTATATATGGTCTTTGATGTTGTTATGTCATGATATTGCATACATGTTGTCTTTTCCTGGTTTTAAAGGCTGCATTACAGTAAAGTGATGTCATTTTCTGCACTCATCAGACTGTTCTGCTTGTTCTTACACTAGCCTTTACCCACCTAGTCTTTATTTCCACATTACTGATGATTATTTATCAAACATCTCATTGTCCCATTGTGTTCATATCTGTGAAAGTACCAATAGTCATCCTTACATTGTTGCAATATCAATATTGAGGTATTTAGTCAAATATATTGTGATATTTCATTTTGCTTCCAATCCTAGCATTCATGAAGTGCTTTTGAGGATTTAAAAATATTGAGATGTATATATTGTATATATATTGTGTATTGTGATATAGCCTAAACATATTGCTGTGTTATTGTTATGTCATATCACCAGCCCTGGAGTGAAGTCAATGCACTAGTAGAGTACCAGTACCAGTACAATGCCTTGTTCTTATAGTGTGATATGGCTGCCATACCCTTTGTATGTTCACCATCTCAACTATGTTGTTTTAGTGAAAGCGTTCATTGGATCCTAAATGTTCATAATTGGACGAAGCAGTAACAGCACCCAAAATATTGAACATAAAAGGCAACCTTTTAAATATTGCAAAAATTTCAATTCCAGAAGGCCTTAATTATAAAGAGTAGATTAAAACCGCATCACTTCATGGGAGCAAGTATTTGAAGGCCATTTATTGCCAACTGAGTAAAAACAAAATCCTTTCCAGTGAGGCAGACAGGAACTTAAAAAGTCCTCCAATGATGAAGTAGTTTGTTTGTGAGTACTTCCATAAATGAAGCATATGACCTTCACAAGAACAACTCATATGAACTATGCCATGTCATTTTCTTGCCACCGCCACCGCCACCGATATGCAATTTAGTATTGTTGGGTAAAACTAAGTCATGTGGGGTCTTCCTCCTCTGCTCTTCCTTAAGCCAGGTTGCAACATTGAAATTAGAATTATGATTGATAATTTTTTCACAATTTTAACATGGTGGACAGAGTGACAGTTTGCACAGGAAGTCCGTCAATTAGTGCCTTAGCCACACTACGTAACGTTCAAAGTCATCAGATTGCTGTGCTGTTCACACTTCATAACTTTCTGTCTTGTTTGAGTCTTGCAGCGTGCTCTTCTCTTCAAAGGCAATTTTAGGTTTATTTTAGTGGTTAAAGGTGGATATTCCAGATTGTTACACTAGCATATGAGTGACTAATAATGAGCAAGACGCATCCCCCTGTGAAGGTTTCTCTGGTGAAAGCCAGATCACAGCATCATTAGTTCTGAGAATGACACCAAATACTTCAGGTACATAAAGGTGATGCAGTATGTGGGGGTAGAAGCTGTGTTCTTTACGCAGCATGTTGCCTTTTTCTTGTTCCATGAACAGGTTTGTATCCGTGAGCCAGCGAAGCCTCAGGGCAGCGTGGCGGTTCCAAAGCATACAATAAGTCTGTTCTAATGACTCCAGGTCCCTTGGGAAGCCTATTTAACCTTCAAACCCACACACTAATTTATGTGTGTGTGTTCTGTGTGTCCACAGAGATGAGTGGAAGGTAATGAGGGACTACCTCTGCTCAAAGGGCACACTGGGTGCTAAATGCGCAGCACTGTGATAAGAGAGTTGTGGGGGGGGGCAGAGCATATCAAGAGGCAGCAATGGTCACACAGAATCTTTAAAGGAGCTGTGTCTGTCTCCGTATGTTTAGATTATTAGAAATATGCCTCCTACCGTACAGGGAACACCAAGACAGATGATACCCATTATCTATACTGGGTTTATTTCTCCCTATAAACACTGCAATGGATTGGTTTTGCCCAGCTCCCCAATTAAATACAATTTCATTTGGTTTTTTTTTAGATATTTTGTCCAAGGAAATTACTCATACAGCACAAAAGGAAAGGCGTATCATTTCTGTAATTACTTCCGTCTTAAGCACACTGTTACTTATCAGCAGATTGTATTGTGATCCATACAGTTAATAGTGAGAGTGAAAATTATTTTTAAAGAAAGAATTATCCACTTTGTTATCATATTAATATTTTTCATATGATGCAGTCTGTTCCTGGCAGTTAACATGATACATATATTCAGTACATAGATGTCAGTACTCTTCATGTACTCCTTTACATCTGCCGGGTGAGGCTCTACTCGGTTTGACGCAGCACTTCAGCCCAGCCTGGCAAGGATTTGACCCAAACCAACAATGGTTCCTATTGAAGACGGAACTCTTCAAACACAAGTCTACGCAATCAGCCACATCATTGAAAGGACTAGCCGGTGAAGTGAATAACATTGTTCATCTTGGTACAATGCAATATTCTGCTGGGAAACCCAATACTGTTTCATACCGGATCCATGGATGCCACACCAATGCCCTGGTGTCAGACACCACAGGGCACCCCCAGAGGTCCTGTTTCCATCCCTAAATGGGTCAGAACCATGTTATATCTACAGTGAGAAGTCCATTGATCTAATTTGTTGCAGCAAGTCCTGTGGCTCCTGATTGGGTCGATATCAGGTAAATTTGGATGCCAGTTCAACAACATAAACTCTTTCACATGTTTCTTGGGCCAACCCTGAGGAGTTTTTTGCAGTGTTGCAGTTTGCATTGTCGTGCTGAGGAACCACTGCCATCGGACATTGTTGTTGTCATGGGAGGATGTACTTAGTCTGCAGCAGTGTTTGGGTGGGTGGTTGTTTAGCTAATGACGCATCATCACAGGACTCCATTGCTCCTGACACTCTTTTAAAACTCAGCATGAGGATCTTTCAGATTGTCTTAACCTCCTCCTCTGTTACTAAAATTGGTTTACCAAAATCTGACTGCAGCCTAACAAGATTGTTCAACAGACACGTCGCACTGCAAAAAACAATTACATTCACCATTTTGACTGTTACTGAGTCTTCCAATTGTACCTCCTTACAACAAACATAATCTTTCTCCTGCTGGCAGCACAAACCAACTTGTTTCAAGTGTCATTTTCACGATACAGGAAATTGCATTACAAAGGGGAAATTCACCTGAGCACAGGTAGCTTCAAACACTTTGTTCAAAAAGACCATGTTTCTAGGCGGTGAGAGTACAGCCGACCCCTGAGCCTCTGGTACTGCAACTTATATCTACTAAACTGCAGAAACAAGGGATGATGCACATGCTGAACAAGTAACATTATCTCTCCACACTGACAGTTTTTCTTTTTTTAAGAGACGTTAGTCTATCCCCTACCAATTATAACATTTCCCATTGTTTCCCTGTCAGGATAGAATAACATTGTCTTCATAAAACTGAACACAGTCTTGACAGTCTACAGCTTTACACCAAAAAAAAGCTGTGTCCCCTTTTTCAAAGAGCTACCATGATTTAGAGATGAAATTATTCCTTAATTAATGTTCCATAACAACTTGAAAAATGACTGAATTTCCTACTTAAAGGTGCAATCTGTATGATATAGCCAGAAATTCTGTTTAAAACATTAAACTAATTAACTAACATTTTCTAGAGAATGTAAAAGAAACAGCAGTGTTGATGTTATGTCAAAGCCATGTATGTACTGTGTTGCAGAGATGTTTACTGGAGTTAGGATGCCAACCAGCTAGCCTCGGCCCGTCCTTTTTTTGTAATACCACTTTGTACCGCAAGAGGTGATAGTCTGATATTCCCCGTAGTATCAGATGGGAGACGTAAAAGCAACAAGTTTGCTACCTAGTTTAATTGCTAAACAAATGATACTCACAAAATGTCAAGAAAGAAGATGTTTTTACACCTGTTTTCTTACTAAACAGAAAAATTCAACCTCTGTTTTAGTTCAGAAAAAGGGAGAAACTTGGATTCAAGTCCCAGTCTGGTGTCCAGCTGTGTTAATGTACTATATATGAATGCCAGTTAATGTACACGGTCTGGCCCCCAAAAAAGTCATCACCTTGATTTAACTAAGCAAATAGGTAAGAGCCTTCTGTTAGATAATTACTGCAGTAATTAATATGTTTCAGCTGGCAACAAGTTATTTAATCCTACCTGATGCAGTGAGTAGCTTCCTATTTCTTAAACAACCGTGTCTGAAGACACGAAAAGATGTTACTCTGTTACTCTGAAGGGTCAAATTATTGGTCTGCATCAAGCAAAGAAAACAACTAAGGAGATTGCTGAAACTACTAAAATTGGGTTAAGAACTATCTTGAATGATTGTGATCGGAGATCACTTAAACGTTTGGTGAAATCAAATTGTAAAAAATCAACAGTAGAACTCATGGCTATGTTTAATAGTGAAAGTAAGAGAATTTCCACACCGGCAATGTGAAGAGAACTCAAGGGATTGGGACTAAACAGCTGTGTAGCCTTAAGAAAACCACTTATCATTGAGGCTGATCGGAAAATAAAGGCTTCAATTTGCTAGGCAGCATAAAGATTGGACTCTGGAGCAACGGAAAAAGGTCATGTGGTCTGATGAGTATCAGGGTAAGAGGTGGATGAAGTGATGCACCCATCATGTCTAGTGCCTACCGTACAAGCCTGTGGGGGCAGTGTTGTGATCTGGGGTTGATTCAGTTGGTCAGGTCTAGGTTCAGGAACATTATGTGCCCAAAATATGAGGTCACCTGACTACCTGAATATGCTGAATGACCACGATTCATCAGGCTCAAACTGTGAAAGAGTGCGGTGGCCAGTCCATGTGTGAAGATGATGTCTCATGCTCCCAGAACCAGAGTCCAGAACCCTAACCCCATCGAGGATCTTTTGGATGTGCTGGAGAAGACTTTATGCAGCAGCCGACTCTCCCATCATCAATACAAGATCTTGGTGTAACATTAATGCAACTTTGGATGGAAATAAATGTTGTGACATAACATTAGCTTATCAAAACGATGCCATGGCGAATGCGTGCTGTAATCAAAGCTAAAGGCGGTCCAATGAAATATTAGAGCGTGTGACTTCTTTTGGCCGAGCAGTGTATAGTCAGTCTAACTCATAGTTTTGTCATTATCTGCTGCAGTATTAGGGTGCCTGACTCCTGAGTCCAATACCAGCCATCATCATTGTCAGTTAACCTTGTCTCAGTTGATTGTTGCGTTGTTGCCATGATGTAATAAATCTACTTCCCAAGGCAAAAATTGAAAGTATTAATCACATTTACACCTACATGTACACCTCTGTCTGTAATTTGTTTATTGTACAGTATCTAATAATAGCCAGTTAAATAGAGAGGATCAGATTGATGACTGCACTTCTCTTCCACTCTCAACTCCACACCCCTTTCCCTCCCGTCTTCTTTATCATTCTCTATCCCTCGTTTACCATCGTTTACCCTCTGCTCTCTCTCTCCATCTGTATCTCTCTCCTGCAGCTGTCAGAGTTATTTGTCTCCTTTGAGGAGAAGCCTCAGGGTGCAGCCTCCTTAGCCCAGGTCCACAAGGCAGTGTTGCATGATGGGAGGACAGTGGCTGTCAAAGTCCAGCACCCCAAAGTCCAGAGACAGAGCTCCAAGGATATAGTGGTCATGGAGGTGAGTCTGGTAAACTGCTTTGAAATAAGTGAAGAAGAACTACTTTATTTATCCCTAAGGGGATTTTTTTTTTTCACTTTATTTACAGACATGCTCACACAGGACCTTTAGACAGGCAATTAATGGGAGAGATGTTAGTGATGGGGCTGTCTGGCCATCCTCTGTTTCCAAAGCCAAATTTCAACAGACTGAGCTACGACCAGTGTTTGGGTGTCCTGGTGACTTGGAGGTCTGAGGACCATTGATGAATGTCATTCTTTCTTTGTCGAGAACCTAATACGAAACTTGCCAAAAGTGCAAGGAAAGAAAAATGACACAAATCACAAATTTGTCTCATGGGGCTTAACAATCTGTTCAGCATACAACATGCTGTATCCTTAGACTCTAGATTAGGATAAGGAAAAACTCCCCAATAAACCCTTAACTGGGGAAAAATGGAAGAAACTTTCGGGAGAGCAAAGAGGAGGGATCCATCTTTCAGGACCATAGATGTCATGTGTGCAGAGTAGACAAATGTCAATGTAGACCAATACCAAGTAGTAACACAAAATTTAATTGCAAAACTGAAAATCTGTGACTCACAAGTGCGCACTGAACTGTGGACGGATCGCACGGTTCTATATGATATTGAGATTCATGGCACCCCTAATGTGATTAAATACATCTATCTTGGTGTTGACTGATAGCAGCATACCAGAACCGCAACAAAACTGATAACTGGTTTTAATCACCTGTATATCGAGCTGTTTAACAGCCTCAGACATGACTTCCCCAATAATGACCTTCAATCTCATCAACTGTCCTTGTCCTAATGCGTACTGGCATGTGTCAGCCACTCTGTACATGTACATGCCTGTTTTATTGTACTTGATACTGAGGCTGATTCTAATTTGTAATTTGAAGGTGCTGTTGAAGGCGGTCCACTTGCTTTTCCCCGACTTTGCCTTCATGTGGTTGGTGGAGGAGGCAAAGAAGAACATGCCGCTGGAGTTAGACTTCCTCAATGAGGGACACAATGCTGAGAGGGTGGCCAAGATGTTGGCCCACTTCCCCTTTCTGAAGGTAAAATGTGACTTTTTCTACTTGGCTTCTTGTTATAATAACAGGCCTATGGAGCTAACAGTGGGATTTATTTTTGATCCTGTTGGTTCCATGTGTTCACTCATACTAATAAACAGCTGGTAAAAATTTGAGATGGGCTCTTTCAATTTAAGGCTGAAGCATTTACAATTGTACTCAATGCAGTTAATAGAGGTCAGATTTTTCCACTGTGTGTGTGACAGCCGTCCTCGGTGCTGCCTGGCGGCTCTTCCTAAATTCTAACAGAGCAGGGTAAGCAGAACAAATCATATTTCCTTTGCTAGACAGAGTTAGACTTCATGTCCATTATCATTTAATTTCCTGGTGTCCTTTTTCTTAATATGTCTGTTTGAGAACTTTTATTAGCTCTGGTGAATGTGAATTAGAAATTCTTCCAGCTGCCTTTCTTTGTTCGATGTTCAACCTAGAGAGCTAAAAGTTTCTTTAGTATTCTTCTCTGTCGTTTGCTTCTTTTTATTCTGTATTTTTTAATTGTATAAGTTGGCATGTAATACAGACAGAGACATAAAAGTTGGCAGAATGAAAGATAATTGTGTGTGCTAATGTCTTTTATTACATCCTGTAAAACTCTAGTTGGCCGGAATGGAGTCTAAAATTAACATCATTGAAAAGTCAAATTTAAAAAATGTTGACAGACTCATAACTCCTGCTCTATACCTAAACATATATATGTTGTTGTTGTTTTTACCAGTTTTTTCTTCTTTTAGCGTTTAACCTTCGATTTTCTGCACAATTAAGAAACTCTCACTCAAGTACCCTTTATATCAAGGTAATCAGTAAAGCTATCTGTAAACTTGACAAAAGAGGAGGCCCAATACAAAATTGTCCATAATTTGACATCCAATATTTTAAAATCTTGTACAAATGCTGATCTAAATCATTAGACTTATGATGTAGGTTGTCAGGAACAGTCGACTACAAGGACAAATATGCATAGCAGAAAACAGTGGAACAGTTCTCGCTGATGTATTCAACAGAAACATTTTTCATGCTGATAATATTTTGCTATCAGACGTCAGTGATAATTTGTGTGAGTAAAACAGATGTCTTAGGATACTCGAAGGGACCAAAATAAAATCCAAAGTACTAATTTGATATTTAGCATAGCACAGAAAAAATGCTATGCTACGACAGTGATGCATAGCATTTGATGTGAATCACCGCAAATACACGGACTGAGCAGGTGGATGGCTTCATTCCTGTACTTGGTGGGCGGGCTGTGCCTGGAGCAAATGACCAATGATACAATTTCTGACCGGCTGACGACATTAGGGATAACTTTCGCCTGCGTTTACCTCATTATTTGAAACTTCGGCCAAGTTTAATATGAACATCCAACAATATAACCTTATATTTAAATGACAGGAAAAAAGAAGAAAAGCATTAAAGGTCCTCTTTAAAGATTTAAGGACGATTCAATTTGAAGTCATAAACGAGTTGGACACATTTTTCTAACTGGTTTCATTGTTTGATGAACTCGGGTGATGGATCCTGCAAAGGCCCAGTTCATCTTGAATGATCATGTTTGCTTAAGGCCTTGTAAAAATCAGATCAACTGTCTTCTACCAACTTAAACAGGTGCTGTGATTAATGGAGATATAACTCATGTGTGCAAGTGATTTGAATGTCGTGCTTGTGACTGTATGTCCTATTGACGTAGACACAATGAACAATGGTGACAGTCAAACCATAAAAGAAGACAAAGACGGAGCTAAAATTGGACTATGGAAGCCTTTGTTGTATACCAAAAGAAAATCTTGAATGCTTGATAATCGGGTGCTCACACACACACACACACACACACACACACACACACACACACACACACACACACACACACACAGAGACACACGCACAGAGACACACGCACACATACACACTTATCTGAGAGTTTTGGATAAAACTAATCTGAGTCCCAGAGAGGAGGAGGACTGTTTGAAGCCCACAGAGGTGAGCTGAGGGCAGGACTCAGGTTATCTGACAGGCTGCAGACGCATCAATTCAAAGCACTTCACTACATTTACACTTAAAAAATCACTGCCAGGATGTCTGGGTGAATGATAGGCAGTCAATAAGTTATCATGGAGCCAGTGTAGTTGTATGTGAATGTTTTTTGGATGTGTTCAGTATATTTGTTAACTTTCCTTCTTTAAATTGTTACGATCCAATTAGTTGGGGTTCAATATCACTATACTGAAGTGATACTGTACCTAGTATTGAATCCATTAATCAAATGAAAAGTCCTTTTCAATCCATTTTTACCTCTGACAAGGTTATGTCACCTGTGTCTGTTGGTTGGTTGGTTGGTCAGTTAGTTGGATTACACAAAAATTACTGAACACATTTCCATCAAACTTGGACAGATTATGTGTCTCGGCCCAGTAAAAGCCCATTAACTTTTGGTGCAGATCTGCATAAAGGTACGCATTCAGGAATTTGTTCTCACTTTCTTTAACATCGTGAGATACGGCATTTTTTTGGTCAAGCAGTTGTGGGTGGTTTAAAATTTGAGTGACAAAGGGGCGATCGAGTTTGATATTAGATTAGGCTTGATTTAATAAAAAGCGAGTGTTGGGCTAGAGGAATGAGCTCTACTGAGTGCCATTCTAGTAAAATCAATTTATGGTCACATAGTCAATACATGTTATAATATTAAGGTTTTTCCAAAAATATTGCATATTTGCTATTTAATTAAAAGGCTACCTGGATGTTTTGTCGATCATTCCTTGCTATTAAAGAGGAAATAGCAAATATGAGGCCAGAATTTTAGTTCAAAATATAAAGCAAAATGAACTAAACAACAGTGTTGACGTTATGTCAAAGATGTTTAATGTATTGTGCTGCAAAGATGTATACTGAAGTTAGCATGCTAACTAGCTAGCCCCAGCCCTTCCTGTTTGTAATAGCACTTGCACCTCAAAAGTCTGATAGCACCTGTAGTTTTTGGGTGGAAGATGTACTTGAACAGCAATTAATAGATAAAATTCACTAACAGATGAAAGGAAGAATCCACCAACTGTGGCTGCTGCAGGGCTCTCGATGTCCATCAAATCGTGTCATTCTGCCTACGTACCATTTCTATGTACCTGCCTGCCTGCATGCACTTGCTAATGGCACCTTTTTACTACAGCCAAAGATAGTATAGTGAGTAGTAGTAAACAGTAAAGCTGCCCCCTATAATTTTGGAGCTATCTGCGAATTCTGGCCATTTCTCACAAATGACACCAAAAGAGGGAGAAGATAAAAGCTTTGATTAATCCTGGAAGTGGATCCTAAATAGCGCTGAACCTCAACCTATAATCAAATGCACACCTGTAGGACAGCTGCACAGTAACATAAACTAGTGAAAAAGTGGTTGACCCACAAACTGTAATTAACATTATATGGGGAAAAAAACTCTCGTTTCCACAGGTTCCCATGATCCACTGGAACCTGTGCACGAAGAGGATCCTGACCATGGAGTTTGCTGAGGGGGGTCAGGTCAACGACAGGGACTACATGAAGAAACACGGCATCAATGTCAACGAGGTACTGCCTGCTGCTCCGCTGCTCTCTGTCAGGCTGTGTGTAGGTTACACAAGATAATAGTTTATTGACTGATGATCCAGGACAGGTGCTATCACACACTCACATGCACACACACACACACACACACACACACACACACACACACACACACACACACACACACACACACACACACACAGCTTGACTACACAGCTTGCATACTGAAAACGGCATGTTAGCTGCAGCAGCAGCTTCAGTCTTTTGTCTACAGAGGATGCGTTCAGGGACAGTAATGAGTGCGGGTCAAACATGGTTTGATAGTGCTCAGAGCACAATACACAGTCAGCTTAATCATATACTAATGTACACGGATATAGCGTTAGTGAAACACATGGTGTTACAGTCAATGGAGCTGCATTGCCTGTAATAGAAGAGATTCACATCCATGTGAGACAGATGACTGTGGCTGAAGGACCTCCTGTGTACATGCGCCGTAATGCACCAAGCTTTTTCAGCTGTGTGCTAGCTGATGTCCTCTCAAGGTATACTCTCTACTGTTTCATCCCTTTTCTGTTTTATGCCTCAGTGTTCTCATGACACACAGTCTACAAACAATTAAAAGCTTTTTTCTGTGTGTGTGTGTGTGTGTGGGAGAGAAATACCTACATTAACAGACTGAGAGCTGTTGTTTTTTTAATTTCTTGGTTGAGAAATATCACTGATGTTACATTTATAAGTTAATTTCTAGATTGTACTAATTACATACAGAACGGTTCTACTACACTATTGAATGCCAATCGATCGATTAGCAATCAGTCAGGGTCACAGTATAATATGTAAGTGTTCTGTGTCCTGTGCCCTTGTAATGTGACTGAGATGAGCCAGCAGCTCACTTCCTAAACAATACATTTATTAAAGAGTTATTAGCAAAATGCAGATATGCAACCTGCAGCCAGCCCTTATCAGGACAACCACGAACTGATTCACAGTTATATCTGCCTGGTTTGGCTGAAACTAAAGATTGTTTTCATCATCATTTCACAAATTACTTCAATTAATAAACTACTTATTCTACAATTAGAAAAAAGCCTGTCACAATTTGCAAGAGCCGAGGTGTCCAAACAACCGCCGAAAATCCAATGCTTCATAAATTATTATAACAATTACCCTAAATTGTTATATTTACCCTAAATTGTGCTATACAGGTTTGGTCAATCAAACAGCGTCATGCTCATAGATTACATTAGAATACAGACATAACAGTAGAGCACATAACAGGATGTGCAATGACACACGAGGCTACAACTCTTTTGCGGCTTGATACAAAAGCAGAACTCGCACCGTTCCCATTTTCCACGACTCTACAAGTCTGTCTAATTCAGTCCAATTTAATGGTTGTTGGAGAATCACAGACATGAATCAGAACTCTTTGATACATGCAGCGTGGAGAGAAGACCCACAGTGCTCTCTGCAGTCGTCCAGATTGTCTTGACTTATATACTGCCAGGTGACAACAGAGCAGTGGTTACATACCTGATGAAGAGGCTGACTCAATCAGTCACACATTCCAGTATTGATCATGTCTTCGTCAGAACAATGGCCCGTTGAGATGACCTCAGAGGGTGACTGTCAGCTGACTTCCTCACAGCTTTCTCACAGAGAATCAGTCACCACCACATCTATACAGTGATTTCTGTGTGTGTGTGTGTGTGTGTGTGTGTGTGTGTGTGTGTGTCCCCTGTCCTCTCTCTCTAATGTTGTTAATGAAGTAAATTATATTTCACCTCCAGCTCCAGTCAGCAGTCAACATTACAGTCATTAACAGTGTTATTACTACTATGATTATTGTTATAATCACTATAACTACTATTATTATTATTATTATTATTATTACTATGATTATTGTTATAATCACGGTAACTATTATTATTATTATTATTATTATTACTACTACTATTATTATTATCAGTATTAATACATGTATTGTTATTACTGTTATAGTAGTAGTAGTAATAATAATAATAATAATAATAATAATAATAATAATAACACAAACACACACACACACATACACACACACTCAAATGCTCACGCATAGGAAACACACAAGTACACACACAACAGGAGAACAGATTAGATGACAATGACAAATGCACAACATACAAGAAATAATTCATTGCCCTTTTTATGCGCGCATGATCATACACACACACACACACACACACACACAGATACGGACAGACAGGGGCATACCATCTGAGCATTAGGACGTAATGATGAGTCAGTCAGCAGCTGATGAGATAGAGGACGTAATAAAACACACACACTCACACAGAACGAAAGGATGGATAGAATTATTAGGTGGCAGCAGTGCATGCTGGACCCTGTCTCTGTGTGTAATCACAAGATGGATGGGGCCCAGATAGACTTTCCTCTGAGCTCGGCTCCTTAACGTGACCAGAATGGGCCGATGCTTTGCCCGCATTTTTTTGCACTCTCCCCCATATCGGTAAGATTTAAGATATGAACGCATGCACCGACCGGACTGCATTCATAAACTCAGTGGTACCAGTGTCTCAGTCAGACATTCTGTCGAGCTGCTTGAAATGATTCTCATGTTTTCTCACTGATGTTTAATGCAACCACGTCCCTTTGTTTTTTTCTTACCTGTAAATTAACATGAACATGCTAAAGAGGTTGCCCGTGTACCAACATCTAGAGGACAGCTTTTCAGTCTGTGTTACATCAGCATAGCATGTAGCATAGCCTGTGCTAAACCACATTTTGAGTTCCAGCTAAAAAAGAAAACAGAAACACAGGATGTGACTGAAGACGAGCTGTGGACAAACTGACATTTTGTGAAGAAGACAAAAACAGGATATTACCGACCAAATGGCAAAATTAATAGCAGTGCATCTCACTCGTTCCTTTGTTTGCAATCCAGCAGTAAAATCATCATCCCCTCTTTGTGTGTGCGTGTGTGTGTGTGTGTGTCAACTTCACTTTCTCTTCAGTGACAATCTAAGGAGCTCTAATTAATGGCAATTAGTGTCTGCCCATTCTTCTCTGAGATAATTTGTTGCCTATCTGCTTTCTTGCTAAATAGGTGTGTGTGTGTGTGTGTGTGTGTGTGTGTGTGCAGCCTTGTGTTGCTATCTCTGAGGACCAATTTCCTCACGACTACTTCAGAGAGCTGTTTATAGGTTATGGTCTTTATTTTAGTGTCCATATATTTTGTTTATTGTATATTTTGTTTTATATACTCCGCTAGTCTTGTAATCTAGTACTCTGAAAATAGGAAGTCACTACAATTTTAACCAGCTGTAGACGTGAAATCTATATCCATACACTGCAAAATCTGACAGTGACTTTACTTAAAAAAAAATAATAATAAAATAGGAAAAAAACAATTAACTCAATATTACAAAGTATGGCAGACTAATAATTTAAGTTGTTGAAACGTTTTAGCTTGAACAACTTAAATGTAATAGTCTACTTTACTGGGTTATTCAGAGGTAATCGGTTAACTATTGTTTTTTATTTTTAAGTAAAGTCAACTTGATATTGGATAGTATCGCTATGGATATCATCATATTTGGATAATATCTTGTAATATTAAGCCAATAATATCTGGATACCTGGAGTTTTTCTTCAGTTGCACCCATGTGGTGTGATTTGTTTTTATTCTTAAACATAAGAAACTTTCAATTAATACTGAAAATTAATACTGATGCCTGCATATGACCTGCAAAAGCAAGTGAGACCACCAGCTAGAGGACTGGATTGTTATTATATTATAGTCTTGATGCCACGCAGTCAGATTCTGTCATACATTTTTTTTTGTTTTTGTTTTGTCATGGCGCATAGTTGAGGATGCACTGAGGGCAAGAAGTTGCTCTGTAGTCTGGTGGTACGGCACTAAAACTAACTTGCAGTGAAAGTAAACTTCCAGGTTTTGATCTTACATACAAACTAATGGATACAATACCTCATTAACACTCATCCCTCTAACAGCTGTGTTTAATAAAGAAATATAAGATCAAAAATATGTTGCATCTTTCTTTGAATCACTTTCAAAACATATGAATGTGCTGGCCAGATCAAAATCTTTAACTCACATTTTTTTTGTCAATGTATTTTTCATCCTTTTTCCACATTTCTGTGAAATCTATTGAGATTTAACTTTTACCTAACACTTCTTCATCATGTTCTCAACAGATCTCAGAGAACCTGGGTAAGATGTACAGCGAAATGATCTTCGTCCATGGCTTCGTTCACTGTGACCCGCATCCAGGCAACGTGCTGGTCGCAAAGTGTCCCCAGAGCAAGAAGACTGAGATTGTCCTCCTCGATCATGGCCTTTATCAGGTGGGAGATCTCCAGGCTGCCCACACATAAAGAAAATACCATTTGTTCTAATATTGCAGTCCATTTTTCATGCTGCTGGCTGAGGCCTGAGTAAATAGGTAGAGCAGCAAACACACAGTCAAGATGCACATAAAAACAAAACATGGATGCCACACAAACTTCCACAGGCGCACACACACACTTTTAGCAGAGCTCCAGCAGGATAAAAGCTTTTTGATAAACAACTCATTTGATGCAGAGTGCAGTGTACTGGGTTTAGATTAGTGCATCCTAGCCTAAATTATACAGGTTCATATGTGCACTCTCATGTTGTACACACACACACACACACACACACACACACACGCGCACACACACACACACACACGGACACTCTCTTTGATTGTTAACACAGTTGATCCAGCAAACACTTGCAGGCTGAAACAGACATCCGCAGGTCTGACATGAGTTTGTTTGACGCTTGTTCCTGTATTCATGAAGAGAATTTAGCAATACATATGCAATTCCTTCATCTTGCACACACACACACACACACACACACACACACACACACACACACACACACTACACTACTTTTAGCCAGTGGACTGACTGTCTAAAGTATGACGTGTGTATGAGACGTCTTCAAGAAACTGAAACACGTCCAGTTGTCTACGATACAGCACTTAGAATTACTGTACCTTAAACTATGCTTTATGTGTGTGCCTCAAAATCTCTGAATTATACAGTGATGATCTTCATCGGGAGGTTGTGACATGCATTCACACATTTAAGTAGATAAAATCCTAACAAAAGACGTTTAATCATGGGTTTTCCCTCCCCTCCAGGTCCTGCAGCCAGACTTCAGGTTGGACTACTGTCGGCTGTGGCAGGCTCTAATTAAAGGTGACATGCCCGGGGTGGAGCGTTACAGCCGCAGACTAGGAGCTGGAGATCTGTACCCGCTGTTTGCCTGTGTGCTCACCGCTCGCTCCTGGACCGCCGTCAATGCTGGCATCAGCTCTGTGCCTGTCACACACGCTGAGGTATAAGCTCACCCACACACTATTCAAATGATAAACTTCATGTTATGAGGCTGAAGTGTTCACCCCACTAATACATAAAAGTCTTGGATGGATTGAAGAACAAACATCAATGTATTCTTGTGTCCACTGCGTCTAAACTAGTGAAAGCAGAATGTCGGCAGTGCAGCAATCAACACAGTGAATGAAGTTACAGTATGTGCATGAGTTGGAAGAGAACAAAATTGTAGAGCAAAGATACAGTTTGGATTGCAGTTACACTTGCAAAGCCCAAGCGAAGTGTGAGCCGCTGTTAGTGACAGCTGTATGGATTCAAGCTGAAGTGTATCAGCTCCATCAGACACGCATGAGATGACAACTGAAACACACAGCTGAGATGCATCCGCTGTAGACGGAGAGTGTTAGAGCTGGATGTCTGGTGGATGTTTTAAAAACCTCTGTGAGTACAGCTGAAAGTCTGCATGGCTAGATACAGTATAGAGCATTTTGAATGTAGGCTCAGGCCGTTTTAGGGACTCGAACACTTTTAGGTTTTACACATTGACTGTAAAACACAGAGCCACTGTGATGTCACCCATAGGTTTATGAAGAGCCAGGGTGAAGCTCACAGTGGGTGGCTCCGGCCAGCGACATCTTGGCAGCGCGTGACTCGGCCTAACTCTAAAGTAGATATATGGACAAAGAGGTGGAGTGTGGGTAGAGCTAAGGCGAGCTGGGTTTTTTCGCCCCAAACAGCGATACACCTTACTGTGCATTAGCCATAAGCTAGCAAGCAACAACGGGCACTGAGGGTGTGTGTGTGTGTGTTTGTGTGTGTGTGTGTGTGTGTGTGTGTGTGTGTTTGTGTTCAGTATTGTCCCTGACCACAGTCAGCACTCACCGGAAACGTTTCTTTCTGTTATCCTGCAGTTTCTTATTTTTCCCCCTTTCGCCTCTTCATGAAGTAAAGTTCATTTCTCCTCCAATGAGACAGAATTACAGTACATTACAGTGGATCATTTCAGCATCTCTGAGAGTGAACATACAGTAAATCCACTTTTTAATGACAAAAGTTTAAAAAACGAACTCTGTGTTCTCCTTGACTCTTGGTGTTGATTCCTCCAGGAGCTCCGGGCTCTGCCCACACCTGTCTCCTCCACAGCTGGCTGGCTCTAGCAGCTGTCTGCTGATTAACACTAACAGTGTCGCTTGTTGGTCCGAAACATCAGTGTCTGTACCTCCGCTCTGGTCTACAAACTACACGATGTCAAGCCAGTTGTATCAGCCAGCATCAGTGTTGGACCTCACTAGTGTTGGTGTCAGCACTTAGAATTACTGTTGTAGCAGCATGTTAATTTAGTTTGTAGTTTAACAAG